>NW_027663253.1:0-10000 GCF_963989245.1 Nansenia antarctica | reverse complement strand
TTTTGATGTTTGACGTATGTACCTTTAAGGATTGATCACCTACCTGATATTGAGCTAATTACTGTGAGGATGCACCTGGTACACCTGCTTTATATAGGAGATCATTATGTGTGTTCACCAGGGAATGGTGGATCTGATAATGTTTTGAATCGCACAGCATAGCGCACAGCGTATCCCACAGTGTGTTGCAGTGTATCGTACAGCGCACAGGAGTACAACTTATTATTTGAGTCAACCTGAGTTTGGTTCAGTTTAATACATTATTTTATTTTGATAACTACGACTCCGAGTGCTTTCATGGAGTGTGAATTCGGGAAACATCTACCATAACCTCAGTGACTAAATGGATGTATGAGACGGGGATTAGCCACTTCATTATTCAAAACCTTCAGGACCGGCTTCAACTTTGGAAACGGAAACCGGACCGATATGGACTAACATGTTAGATATGGACTAACATGGATATGGTCTAACATGGATATGGACTAACATGGATATGGACTAACATGGATATGGACTAACATGGATATGGACTAACATGTTAGATATGGTCTAACATGTTAGATATGGTCTAACATGTTAGATATGGACTAACATGGATATGGACTAACATGGATATGGTCTAACATGGATATGGACTAACATGGATATGGACTAACATGGATACGGACTAACATGTTAGATATGGACTAACATGTTAGATATGGACTAACATGGATATGGACTAACATGTATAGATATGGACTAACATGGATATGGACTAACATGGATATGGACTAACATGGATATGGACTAACATGTATAGATATGGACTAACATGGAGGCACGTTGCTGTTTGAGCCAGGATGCTACGAACCCAATGAAGGAATTAACTAAAGTCGTGAGTAACTAAAGGATGGTGTCTTACTAAACAATCGTACCAGACTATGCTTGGCTATGGGAGTGTGCAACGAGGAAGCGCAGCTATGCGCTATGTGTTCACAATGTTGTCAACGGGATCATGCAAAGTCTTTGATGTGTGTTTATTAACAGTAGCGCTGCCATGCGCATCTACCGTCTTCGTGTGTGTACATATATGCAACGCAATATAGTGGAGCTTCTTACCTATTCTAAAGGAAATTAACCAGTTAAATACCACTTGTACATAATTCAACATGTCCAATCAACCTGGGACAGCCGCTGAGGCTGAAGAGCTTTATAAAAAACGTATTGCAACTCGCAAAGGTCAACTGGGAGTATGTACAAGTATGTACAAGTCTCAATGAGACTAAAGCTTTGCTGGTGGAAGGTGGAAATATTTCTGATATAAATAATTCTATGGACATGTTCAATCAAGCTCTTGGTGAATTCAACCAGGTACATCATTCTGTGCAAGAACTCCTCTCAGAGGGAGAGAAAGAGTATGACCACGTGGAGTGGTATCAGCCCAGGATGATGAATTTTAGCTACTTCATCAAGGAGGTCGATGCATGGCAAAAGGAAATGACACAATCAGGAGTGACACCACAGGACAGCATCTCCAATGTGTCAAAAGGATCTAGAACCTCTTCTACCGCATCTAGAGCATCTTATGCAGCAAAAATAGCATCTGCTGAAAAGGCAGCTCTGGAGGCTCGACGTGCTGCTTTAAAGGACAAGCATGCCTTACTGCTGGAGGAGACCATTATCAAATCTAAAATGGAGAAAGTGGAAATGGAAGCAGAAATAGCCGCAGCGGATGCTAAAATGAAGGTCCTCCTAAGCAGTGATGAGGCTAAGCAGCCACCAGGGGATGCTATGAACACCTACTATGAGGAAGCCTGTAGGCCAGTAAGCCTACAAAACCTGGAACCTACTGTTGACTCTCCCATAGAATTCATGCAGATGGCTGCTGTACCTAAGACCCCACTCCAGAGGCACTTCCAGAGTAGCCCTCAGGATGAGGCAGGTGCATCTAGTCCACCACAGCAACATCCCACAAGAAGCAGACATGCGTCTCATGAAAACCCCAGTATGGTACAAAGTCAAATTGCCGATCTCATCATCATGCAGCAGCACTTATCCCTACTACCCAAGAGAGAGGTGCCAGTGTTTGATGGGGATCCTCTATTCTATCAATCTTTCATCCATGCATTTAAACATCTAATTGAGGATAAAACTAGTAGCTGCCAGGATAGGCTCTACTTCCTGGAGCAATTCACCTCAGGTCAGGCCAGAGACCTAGTCCGTAGTTGTCTTCACATGGACGCAAGTAGAGGATATTCAGAGGCCAGACGACTGCTCAAAAGACATTTCGGAGATGAGGTGAAAATCTCAAATGCTTACCTGGATAAGGCACTGAACTGGACAACTATTAAATCAGATGATGGTAAATCACTGCATGCTTATGCTTTATACCTCAGGCAATGTTGCAATGCCATGGAAGACTTGGAGTATATGGACGAACTGGATGTAACATCTACCTTAAGGCTGATCGTATCTAAACTCCCATACAAGCTCAGGGAAAGATGGGGGATTAAAGCCTATGAGGCCCTTCAGAGAACCAACACACGGGCTAGATTCAGACATTTGGTAGAATTCATTGAAACACAGGCTGACATGTTATTGCACCCAGTGTTTGGAGACATTGCAGACTCAGCTCCTATGCACAGGTTAACATCTGAGAAAAGAATCACAGACCAGAGAACACCAAAAAGCGGCAGTAGCTTTGTTACAAGTGTGATAACAGCAGAAGAACGCAATGCCAAACAACAAACATTTGAAAGGCATCAATTCACTAATATCCATGTTGCTGTTTCTCCCTCATGTAGCTTCTGTCAAGGCAAGCATGTTATATATAAAAAAAAATAGTCCAAGATGGCCGCGCGCTTAGACGCTGCAGCTGGAGTGGCTTCCACACTGGTGTTTCTTTGTGTTTTTAAGTACATTTGTATGTACACTTTTATTTTAGTACTTATAGGGAACAGTTGTGTAAATAGTACCTACAGCAGGCTCGACTTATTAGAAGTCGGCACGCAAAACGACAAGATAGTTACGGCGGAGTTTCTGGAGCAAAACAGGATACACAAAGAGATCGCCCGTCTACCGGGAGAACCTTGGTACTCAGTTCCCTCCCTGAGACGTAAACGCCGGCGGCGAGACCGTAGGAAACGACGGGGCCGCCGGGGAGGCCTGCTAGCAAGATTAAGACGTAGCCCAGACAAACCTGCTTTGCCAAGTATTTTCCTCTCAAACGTCAGGTCCCTGACGAACAAGATGGATGAACTGAGACTACAGGTTGCCAAAAATAACATCGTGGGGGATAGCTGTGTGATTATTCTGACCGAAACCTGGCTAAATGACAACATTGTGGACGCAGCTGTTAGCTTGGAGGGGCGCACGCTACATCGCGCTGACCGAACGGAGCTTAGCGGCAAGTCAAGAGGAGGTGGGATCATAATATCGACGAAGGATAGCTGGTGCTTAAACACGAAAACTGTAAGTAGCCACTGCTCCCCAGACCTGGAATACTTGACTGTTAAATGCCGACCCACATACCTCCCGAGGGAGTTTAACGCGGTGCTAATAACATGTGTGTACATAGCGCCTAGCGCAGACAGCAGCCTAGCATTGGCGCGACTATATGAAGTCATCAGTGGCCAACAAAGCACTGATCCACAGGCTATTCACATCATAGCGGGGGATTTCAATCATGTCGACCTGAAGGCAGTACTACCCAAGTTCTATCAGCATGTGAAATGTGCAACGAGAGGAGAAAAAACACTGGACAAGGTATACACCAACATCAAACGTGCTTACAAGGCTAGTCCGCTAGCTCATTTAGGCATGTCTGACCATGTGTCAATCCTCCTGATTCCTGCATACACTACCATGGGGAAAAGTGCTCCCATCACCACTAAGACTGTCAGAACCTGGCCAGAAGGGTCCGCTCCACTGCAGATCTGCCTAAATGACACCCTATGGCAGGAATATGAGCATGAGGACCTGGAACAGTACACGTCGTCGGTTCTGAACCACATAGTGAACTGCACCAACTCAGTCACCGTGGACAAACGGGTCCGGGTCTACCCCAACACGAAGCCATGGATGACTGGGAAGGTCCAAAAACTGATCAACGAGAGGGACAACGCCTTCTTCGCAGGGAAGAGCACACCGCTGTACAGCTCCACCAGGGCCAACCTAAAGCGCGGAATCAAAGCGGCCAAGGCAGAGCACAGAGAGAAGATTGAGGAATGCCTCCTGAGCAACGACTCCAGGCGGATGTGGCAGAAGGTTCAGCAGATGACAAACTTCAGAGCCAACAGGCTCACAGCCGCAGAGGACGACCCCCTGCCGGCGGGAAAGCTGAACACCTTCTACGCCCGGTTCGACGAGGGGCGAACGGAGGTAACCGCAACACAAACACCACTCTCTCCAGCTCTCAGCAGCCTCACCCTCACAGAGCATGAAGTGAGACGCGTACTGAAGGCGGTGGACCCCAGGAAAGCCTCGGGCCGGATGGCGTCCTGGGACGGGTGCTGAGAGACTGCGCCGACCAGCTGGCCGGGGTTTTCACCAACATCTTTAACCAGTCCCTGTCCCAGGCCACCATCCCACCCTGCCTGAAAACCTCAACTATCATCCCAGTCCCGAAGAAAAGCACGGTGAGCTGCCTAAACGACTACCGCCCGGTGGCACTCACACCAATCATCATGAAGTGCTTCGAGAAACTAGTCCGGGCCCACATACTCACACGCCTCCCGCCCAACCTGGATCCATACCAGTTCGCCTACAGAGCCCACAGGTCCACAGAGGACGCCATCGCGACGACTCTCCACGCCACTCTATCCCACCTGGAGAGGGGAAACAGCTACGCGAGACTGCTCTTCGTGGACTTCAGCTCCGCCTTCAACACCATCCTTCCAGACAGGCTAGTGACCAAACTACTAGACCTGGGTCTATCACACTCTATATGTGCGTGGATCAAGGACTTCCTGACCGACCGCCCCCAGAGGGTGCGGGTGGGCCCCCACACCTCCACAGCCCTCAGCCTCAGCACTGGGTCCCCCCAGGGCTGCGTGCTAAGCCCCATCCTCTACAACCTCTACACCTACGACTTCACCCCCGTCCACCCCAGCAACTACATCGTAAAGTTTGCAGACGACACCACCGTGGTGGGATGTATCTCGGGGGGGGACGAGGCGGCGTACAGGGATGAGGTAGAGCAACTGAGCAAGCTGTGCAAGGTTAACAACCTGCTGCTGAACAAGTCAAAGACCCAGGAATTCATCGTAGACTTCAGGAGGAAAAAGTCCGAGATCCAGCCCCTGCTCATCGACGGAGAGAGCGTGGAGAGTGTCTCAACCCTCCGATTCCTGGGACATCACATGCGGGATGACCTGACCTGGAAGGACAACACAAAAGGCACCATCAAGAGGGCACAACAGCGGCTATACACCCTGAGATGCCTCAGGAAGGAACACAACAAGCAGGAGATACTGGTGGCCTTCTACCGTGGCGCAGTGGAGAGCATCCTCACCTACGGCATCTGCAACTGGTTCTCCAGCTGCACAACAGCGGAGAGAAATGCGCTACAGAGAGTAGTGAGAACAGCACAGAAGATCACCGGCGCCCCCCTCCCCTCTCTGGAAGAGCTGTACAACACACGCTGTCTCAGGAAGGCCTCAAAGATCTCCAGGGACCCGACCCACCCTGGGCACGTACACTTTACCAGGCTGCCCTCGAAAAGGAGGTTCAGGACCCTGGCCGCTAAGACAAACAGAATGAAGAACTGCTTCTACCACAGGGCCGTCCAGGCCCTGAACACAGCAAAGACCTACGTTCTGGGCCCTGGACAAAATCAGGTGTAGTGCTGAGGCACAAACATGTACATTTCAAGCCTGCAAACTGTGACACTTTAAATAACGTGAACAAATACTATTGTGCAATATGACAACCCTAGTTGACTATCTGTACAGTATAGTATAGTGGATTGTGTACATAGCCTTTATTTATTCCTCGTTATTCTTCTTGTGATTTTTTTTCTTCTAAAAGTGTTTTTTTTCCCCTTTCCTAACACCAGGGGAGCCACCCCTCCTAAATTTCGTTGTTTGGTACCTGTACTGTAGCAATGACAATAAAGTCCAATAATTCATTCATTCATCAGAGTGCTTCTAATTCAAGAAGGAGCCACATGATAAAAGGTTTGAATGTTTAAAAAGGAATGGTTACTGCTTTGGATGCCTAAAGAAGGGTCACATGAACAGAGACTGCACTAATAAACTGGACTGCCAAATATGTAAACGCAAGCATCCCACACTGCTACACATTGATGACAGAAATTCTAAAGAGGTTACTCAAGAACACCTGATTCCCTCAGAACCTAAGGAATCATCTGTCAACAGTGCACTGGTTTCAGCTAATCAAGTTACAGGGGCCGGTAAGAAATGTGCCTTAGCCATTGTTCCGGTTCGGGTTAACGCCGCTCAAGGTAGCAAGTCTGTCTTAACCTACGCCTTTCTTGCTCCAGGCAGCTCGGCCACATTCTGGACTGAGAACCTCATGAACCAACTGAATGCCAAAGGACGCAAGACAGAGCTCATGCTGAGAACTATGGGACAAGAAAGACCTGTCAAGAGCTATGAGCTTAAAGGACTAGAAGTGGGCAATTTAGATGGCAGTGGATATATTGAATTGCCTGAAGTGTACACCCAAATCAAGATTCCTGTTTCAAAGGAAAATCTACTTACCCAATCAGACCTGAAAGGATGGCCTCATCTCAGTGGAATCGAATTGCAAAGGATCGACGCAGATATCGAAATTCTGATAGGAATGAATGTTCCTAAGGCAATAGAACCCAGGCACATAATTAACAGTCAAGGGAATGGACCATACGCAGTCAAGACGGTGTTAGGATGGGTGGTCAATGGCCCACTCAACTCTTGCTCTGCTGCTGAGGATGCTGGAACAATATCAGTGACAGTTAATCGCATTTCCATGGATAATCTGAGGGATCTGCTAATTGGGCAAAACAACCGAGACTTCCCTGAAAAGGAATACGAAGAGAAGGAAGGAAGAGATGGTAGATGTGATGGTGAAAGAGAGGGAAGAAGAGGAAGTGAAGAAAGATGTGATGGTGAAGGAGGAGGAGGAGGAGGAGGAGAGAGGCCATATCACTGCTCCCAGTGTGGGAAGAGTTTCACTGCTTCAGGATCCCTAAAGAAGCATAAGAGAACACACATAGAAGAGTTACATGGGGGCAGTATCCCTAAAGGTACACCAGAGAATACACACAGGAGAGAAGCCATATCTATGTTGGAAAACACACATAAACTACTTAAAGACTAAAATATCAATGTCTATTGCAATACTGCATAAAACGAAAGACATACTTAATCCAAATTCATTACACATATTGTACCGTTCTCTAATAGTTCCATACATAACTTACTGTGTGGAAGTGTGGGGAAACACATACAAAACAATCACAAATCCAATTTATTTACTACAGAAAAGAGCTATACAAATTATAAACAGAGCTGCCTATCAAGAACCAACTAACAAATTATTCATAAACACCTATGATCTCAAATTTAAAGAATTGGTGGACTTCAAAATGGCACAAGTAATGTATAAAGTAAAAAATAAGATGCTTCCAGACTGTATCCAGAGACTATTTCAAGTTAGACAGAGTAATTACGAACTCAGAGGAATATCTATGTTTATGAAAACAAAGATTAGAACAAATGAAAAACAAAGATGTATAACAGTTAAAGGAGTTAATTTATGGAATACTTTTGAAAAGGAAATGAAAAGGTGTAGTACACTAAAAGGATTTTATAAATTATTTTAAAATAAGATGATTAACAAGTATAAAACAGAGGTTTAAATATAGTTTTTGTTTGGTATTTTTTGAACTTTTTGTTGACAAAAAACAAACAAACATATCACTGCTCCCAGTGTGGGAAGAGTTTCAGCCAGGACTGATCAGTCTAGTGAAGAAAGTACTCTTTTCAGTTCTGAAGCAACAAACTAGGGACGATGAAATGCTACAGACAGCTCTATGTGAGGTCAACTCCGTTCTCAGTGATGGACCCATCACGACTGTATCGACTGATCCAAATGATCTGGGGCCCCTAACGCCAAACCACCTGCTGCAGCTAAAGACCAAACCCCTCTTGCCACCTGGTCTCTTCTGATAAGAAGACCTTTACTCCAGAAAAAGACATTGATAAGCTCTGTTTACTACTAGAAGCCGAGAATTGAGCTTAAAGCAGTTTGATGATGTCCGATTCCCAACCCCCTGACCCCCTATGCACACATTCAAACACACATTCCCCTGAGACTCATGCCCCTGCACACACCTACCCTTTCACACATGTTCATACACATGGACTTTGCAGCATCACACCTCATCTACTCTTTGGAATATCCCTGGAGAATGTATATTGTGGTTATGCCACCATGGACACTTATACAGCATGGACTTATTATGATTTATGTGGACTCATGATATTGATATGAGATGATAAATGTATATTGAAATATTGATGATGACTGACGGGAATATGACGTGGTGTAATGCAATGACATGTGATTTAGCGTATTTGGTGTATCATAGATTTATTTCACATTAGTTATTCTGGCTCCATTTAATTTTTTTGTTGTAATTGTTTTTGCTATGGCGTCAACAATTAGGGGCCGGTATGTTGGAGCCATATTAGCGCCTTTTGAGTTCAGTTAAGATAATCTATATTTTGTGTTTATTTTGTGTTGAAAATTATGAGATATCTTTATGAAATGTTTTGTTTACCTTTTTGATGTTTGATGTATGTACCTTTAAGGATTGATCACCTACCTGATATTGAGCTAATTACAGCCAGGATGCACCTGGTACATGGTGTTATATAGGTGATCAAAGTGTGTGTTCGCGAGGGAATGGTGGATCTGATAATGTTTTGAATGGTACAGCATAGCGCACAGCGTATCCCACAGTGTGTTGCAGTGTATCATACAGCGCACAGGAGTACAACTTATTATTTGAGGAAAGTCAACCTGAGTTTTGTTTAGTTTAATAAATTATTTTATTTTGATATCTACGACTCCGAGTGCTTTCATGGAGTGTGAATTCGGGAAACATCTACCATAACCTCTGTGACTAAATGGAAGTAGGAGACGGGGATTAGCCACTTCAGAGTGTGAGAGAGAGTGTGAGAGAGTGAGAGTGAGTGTGAGAGAGAGTGTGAGAGAGTGAGTGTGAGTGTGAGAGAGAGAGAGAGAGAGAGAGAGTGTGTGTGAGTGTGAGAGAGAGAGAGAGAGAGTGTGTGTGAGTGTGTGTGAGTGTGAGAGAGTGTGTGTGAGAGAGAGAGAGAGAGAGAGAGAGTGTGAGAGAGAGTGTGAGAGAGAGTGTGAGTGTGAGAGAGAGTGTGACAGAGAGAGTGTGAGAGAGAGAGAGAGAGAGAGAGTGTGTGTGAGTGTGTGTGAGTGTGAGAGAGTGTGTGACAGAGAGAGAGAGAGAGTGTGAGAGAGAGAGAGAGAGTGTGAGAGAGAGAGAGTGTGAGAGAGAGTGAGAGAGAGAGAGAGACTGACAGAGAGAGAGAGAGAGAGAGACTGAGACTGAGCTCATCATTATCCATACGCCTAATGATGATAGATCTGCAGGCTAGCACTGTTTACTGTGTGTGTGTGTGTATGATTGTATCTGTGTGTGTGTGTGTGTGTGTGTGTGTGTGTGTGTGTGTGTATGATTGTGTCTCTCTGTGTGTGTGTGTGTGTGTGTGTGTGTGTGAGAGAGATTGTGTCTCTCTGTGTTTGTGTGTGTGTGTGTGTGTGTGTGAGAGATGACATACTTCTCTAGACTGAATCTATCCCCCCGCTCTCGTCTTTCCTTTATAACAAAGGTAAAGCTTTAGACCAGAGCATCATCCTCTCCCCCCCTCTCTCCCCCCTTCCCTCCCCCCCTCCTCCCTTCCCTCCCTCCTCTTTTCATTATGACAAAAGCATGGTTACAGCTTCAGACCAGCCTCATCCCCTCATCCCTGTT
>NW_027663254.1:12500-20343 GCF_963989245.1 Nansenia antarctica | reverse complement strand
CACGGCGCTGCCTGTGTTTATGCTAGTCGTGTTAGCACGCTAACCGTGTTACCACACGGCGCTGCCTGTGTTTATGCTAGTAGTGTTAGCACGCTAACCGCGAACGTCCCGTCCCCCCCCCTGTCCCGTGTCCCAGGGTGTATAAGTACCAGGCGCAGGGCTACGCGTTCAGCTCTGTGGAGGAGCTGCTGGGCTCCCTGGGGGGTGCGGCGCTGCTGAACCTGACCAGGCGGCCGCTGGCCTCCGCTCTGCTGGAGGCCGGCCTCTCCCAGCGCTTCATAGACGAGGTCGTCGCCCCCATCATGAGGGTCAACTACGGACAGAACGTCAGCGTGCCCGCCTTCGTGGGTACGTAGAGGTTCAGGGGGTCAGAGGTTAAAGGGTCGGTCAGAGGTAGGCGGATCACGGTAGCCCAGAGGTTAAGAGGTTAGAGAGGCAGGTAGTCTAGAGGTTAGAGAGGCAGGTAGTCTAGAGGTTAGAGAGGCGGGTAGTCTAGAGCAGAGGTTCCCAAAGTGGGTGCCGCCAAATCTGCTCGTAAAAAAAATAAATAATAATAATAATAATAATATAAAATTATAATAATAATACATTAATAAACGTTTGTTTATTACATGTGCAATGGAGTTCATAAGCAAATAAAATATATATTTCTCAGATTTGAAAGATATTAATTTACTAACTAGGCCTACTAGTTACTAACTAACTACTCCTCACTGAAGTCTTGGACCAAGCGGTGAAAATGGTTAATTATGTAAAATCACGCCCGCTGAAGTCACGGCTGTTCAGCACATTGTGCAATGAGATGGAGTCCGAGCATGAGGGGCTCTTATTACACACAGAGGTCCGCTGGCTGTCGCGGGGCAAGGTGTTATCCCGTGTCTATGAGCTCCGAGATGAACTGATCACTTTTGTCAGTGAACACGACTTGCCATACAAAGAACAATTGGAAGATGAATCGTGGTGGATTAAGCTTGCTTATCTGGCAGATATTTTCAGCCACCTTAATGACCTCAACATAAAAATGCAAGGGAAGGCTGAGAATATCCTGACAGCGACAGACAAACTGAACGGATTCCGATCCAAATTGAGACGGTGGCAAGACGAGGTGGCCAAGAAAAACATTGAAATGTTTACGTTGACGGTCAATGACGCAGCACACAAGTCAGCGTCTTTCTTGAATCTGATCGCTGCGCACCTACGTATGCTGGAGGAGAGATTTGAGTCCTATTTCCCTCCAATGAACGAAGACTTCGACTGGCTCCGGGATCCGTTCAACCCCCTCTCATCAGCATCAGCCGCTAGTTTGAGCAGCAAAGCTCAAGATGAACTGGCAGAGCTCATTATGGACCGCACACTGAAGCTCAAACATGGTGAGCTAGGTTTGGATAGGTTTTGACTGCTTGTGGGACATGAATATCCATCTCTCTCAGAGAGCGCCATCAAGGTGCTTTTACCCTTCCCAACCTCCTACTTGTGCGAGCTGGCTTTTTCTTCTCTAGCATACGTCAAGAACAAGACACGCACGCGTCTGTCAGTGGAACAGGACCTGCGTGTCGCGCTGTCCACTATCTCTCCCCGCATGAAGAGACTCTGCTCCCAAAAGCAGGCGCATGTGTCCCACTAATGCACACAACATATTTCTTTGTTTTGTATTTCTCTAAATGTTTACAATTCTGTCATGATTATTATTGTTAAATTATTATAGTTGTGAGTTACCCGTTTGGTTCAGATGTGAAATAATAATCTCAGAATGAGCATTGAAATGAGAATTACATTTTAAGGCATTATTTTAAGCCCAAAAAAAAAGCATTGTTCCATTGATTGATTATACAGGCCTTTGATATTTTATTTGTGTGAAGAATTCCCTCTGAGTCTCCTCCCATATTGTACAATCCTTGAGGGCCACAATTATATTTAATTTAGCGATAGTTTGACTGACCTATGCATTCTTGCCCGTCCATTACAGTTCATTTATGACTTTTATTATCTTGTTAAAATTCATTGGGGCAATACTTATGTATTATATATAAACACACATTTTCGAACCAATTCATCGTGTATTGTTTTTAGTTTAAGCTCCGAGGCATTTTTTAAATCTTCGTAGAGTTGGGTTGCCTTGGAGAAGGGGGAAAGCTTCAGGGGTGCCTTGGTTAAAAAAAGTTTGGGAACCTCTGGTCTAGAGGTTAGAGAGGCAGGTAGTCTAGAGGTTAGAGAGGCGGGTAGTCTAGAGGTTAGAGAGGCAGGTAGTCTAGAGGTTAGAGAGGCAGGTATGTCTAGAGGTTAGAGAGGCAGGTATGTCTAGAGGTTAGAGGTCAGGTAGTCTAGAGGTTAGAGAGGACAGGTAGTCTAGAGGTTAGAGAGGACAGGTAGTCTAGAGGTTAGAGGTTAGAGAGGCAGGTATGTCTAGAGGTCAGAGGTTAGAGAGGCAGGTTTGTCTAGAGGTTAGAGAGGCAGGTAGTCTAGAGGTTAGAGGTCAGGTAGCCTAGAGGTTAGAGAGGCAGGTAGTCTAGAGGTTAGAGAGGCAGGTAGTCTAGAGGTTAGAGAGGCAGGTAGTCTAAAGGTTAGAGGTTAGAGAGGCAGGTAGCCTAGAGTGTGTGTGTGTGTCCTGTGGTCCATATAAAGCAGGGTGTGTGTGTGTGTGTGTGTGTGTGTGTGTGTGTGTGTGTGTGTGTGTGTGTGTGTGTGTGTGTGTGTGTGGTGTGTGTGTGTGTGTGTGTGTGTGTGTGTGTGTGTGTGTGTGTGTGGTGCAGGGGCGGTGTCTCTGGCGGGGGCTCAGAGCAACCTCTGGGCGGTGGAGGGCGGCAACAAGCTGGTCTGCTCCGGCCTGCTGGACCGCGCCAAGGCCCGCCTGGTCCCGGCGCAGGTCACCTCCATCTCCCCCCACACAGTCGGTAGGCCCGTCCGTGTGTGTTACCCGTGTTTATGCTAGTTGTGTTAGCACGCTAACCGTGTCACCGTACGGTGTTACCTGCGTTTATGCTAGTTGTGTTAGCACGCTAACCGTGTCACTGTACGGTGTTACCTGCGTTTATGCTAGTTGTGTTAGCACGCTAACCGTGTCACCGTACGGTGTTACCTGTGTTTATGCTAGTTGTGTTAGCACGCTAACCGTGTCACCGTACGGTGTTACCTGTGTTTATGCTAGTTGTGTTAGCACGCTAACCGTGTCACCGTACGGTGTTACCTGCGTTTATGCTAGTTGTGTTAGCACGCTAACCGTGTCACCGTACGGTGTTACCTGCGTTTATGCTAGTTGTGTTAGCACGCTAACCGTGTCACCGTACGGTGTTACCTGTGTTTATGCTAGTTGTGTTCAAATTCAAATTCAAATTTTATTTGTATAGCGCATTTCTTACAAGATGCAACTCAATGCGCTTCACACAATGAAAATGTTCAGTCAATCAGTCAATCAATCAATCAATACTGACAGAGCCGCGAGCAGGCAAAAGTAAAAACCTGTATACTATGTAGCCAGGAAAAATTCCCTTGCAGCCCTCTACCAATAGAGCGACTACTAGCCAGTTTGCTTACCAGTACCCAGCGGTCCCCAAGGGGAGGCCAGGACCACCGGCACAAAGCAAGCAAGCAAGGGCAAAAACCTGCACACCATGTATCCAGGAAAAATTCCTTGCATATTATCGGCGTACACACTTTCCATAAATTTAGTGTTGTATTTGCATCGTTCTGCATCCAGCATGGTCACAGGTCCTGCCAAAAGATAAACTTAAGCACAGTTATGATGCAACAACACAATAGAGACAATAAAGATGACAGCAATACAACCTGATGGTGGTCCTGGTACACCCTTGTACCGGTTCCAGTACTGCTCTAGGTGCTATTTGGAGCTGACAGTGCCTCATCAGCACCCGGGTCCATTTTAGCATGCTAACCGTGTCACCGTAGGTGTTACCTGCGTTTATGCTAGTTGTGTTAGCACGCTAACCGTGTCACCGTACAGTGTTACCTGCGTTTATGCTAGTTGTGTAAGCATGCTAACCGCCAACTCCCCCCACACAGTCGGTAGGTGTCATCATCATCATCGTCGTCATCATCAGATCCTTCTGCTTGTTTATAAAGCTCTCACTGGCACAGCACCAGAATATGTTCAGATCTTCTGCTAGCATATCAGCCCAATAGAGCTCTCAGGTCTTCTGCTAGCATATCAGCCCAATAGAGCTCTCAGGTCTTCTGCTAGCATATCAGCCCAATAGAGCTCTCAGGTCTTCTGCTAGCATATCAGCCCAATAGAGCTCTCAGGTCTTCTGCTAGCATATCAGCCCAATAGAGCTCTCAGGTCTTCTGCTAGCATATCAGCCCAATAGAGCTCTCAGGTCTTCTGCTAGCATATCAGCCCAATAGAGCTCTCAGGTCTTCTGTTAGCATATCAGCCCAATAGAGCTCTCAGGTCTTCTGCTAGCATATCAGCCCAATAGAGCTCTCAGGTCTTCTGAATGACCAAATATCTAACAAATTATTTTTGTGACGTCCTCTAGTAGTAGTTTTAAATTATCCCCAGGACAGAAAATATCTGAATCATCTGCAAATAAATGACCCCTGGGGGACCCCAACACTGACCCCTGTCACTGACCCCAACACTGACCCCTGTCACTGACCCCAACACTGACCCCTGGGGGACCCCAACACTGACCCCTGTCACTGACCCCAACACTGACCCCTGGGGGACGCCAGCAGCAATGTCCAAACACGTAGAGCAGAAGTTACTCAGCTTCACTAACTGCTCTAACCCTAACCCTAACTGTCTCTTACTTAAATAACTTTTAACCCAATGTAACACCGGTCCCCTGATACCATATCTCTCCACTTTATTGATTAATATGTCATGATTGATTTATAATAGATCAATGAATAACCCAACTGCAGATCTATAGCATTTGTGATAATGTTTAATTAAACCGTGTGACCGTGTGACTATGTGACCATGTGACCATGTGACTATGTGACCATGTGACCATGTGACCATGTGACTGTGTGACCATGTGACTGTGTGACCATGTGACCATGTGACTGTGTGACCATGTGACTGTGTGACCATGTGACCATGTGACCATGTGACCATGTGACTGTGTGACCGTGTCACAGGGGAGTGGACCCGCTACCGTCTGACCTACGCCACACCCACGGGGACCGCCACCTCCTCCTCCTCCCCCTCCTCCTCCTCCTCCTCCACATCCTCCTCCACCTCCTCCTCCTCCTCCTCCTCCCTGTATGACCTGGTGGTGGTGGCCACGCCCCTGCAGACCAGCGTGGGGTCGGGCCTCTCCTTCCAGGGCTTCGATCCGCCCCTTCCTCCTGTGGGCGGGGCCTACCACCGCACGGTGGCCTCGGTCGTCCACGGTTACCTCAACTCCTCCTACTTCGGCTTCCCCGACCCCCGGCTGTTCCCGTTCGCGGCCGTCCTGACCACGGGAGGACAGGAGCACCCCGTGTTCTTCACCGCCGCCGCCTCCGTCTGCCCCGTCAACGTGTCAGCCGCCTTCCGCAGGAAGCAGCCTCAGGAGGCCGGCGTCTACAAGGTGTGTGTGTGTGTGTGTGTGTGTGTGTGGGGTTAACCTTCCTGGTGTGTGTGTGTGTGTGTGTTTAACCTTCCTGGTGTGTGTGTGTACCAGGTGTGTGTGTGTGTGTGTGTGTGTGTGTGGGGGGGGTTAACCTTCCTGGTGTGTGTGTGTGTGTGTGTGTGTGTGTGTGTGTTTAACCTTCCTGGTGTGTGTGTGTACCAGGTGTGTGTGTGTGTGTGTGTGTGTGTGGGGGGTTAACCTTCCTGGTGTGTGTGTGTGTGTGTGTGTGTGTGTGTGTGTGTGTGTGTGTTAACCTTCCTGGTGTGTGTGTGTGTGTGTGTGTGTGTTCAGGTGTTCTCCCCTCTGCCTCTGGCCCGTGCGGAGCTGAAGACGCTGTTCCGGTCGTACTACTCTGTGCAGGCGACCAGCTGGGAGGCGTACCCCCGCTACGGGACCCCCCCGGGGGAGGGGGAGGGGGGGGGGCTGCCGCCCGTGGTCCTCCACCACCACCTCTACTACCTCAACGGCATCGAGTGGGCGGGCAGCGCCATGGAGATGAGCGCGGTGGCGGCCAAGAACATCGCTCTGCTGGCCTTCCACCGCTGGGGGGGGCGGGGGGGGGGACATGGTGGACCAGAAGGAGCTGCTGCACAAGCTGAAGACGGAGCTGTGAGGAGCCGGGGGGGCGGGGGGGGGAGGGAGGGAGGGAGGGTGTGTGAAGGAGGGAGGGAGGGAGGGAGGGAGGGTGTGTGAAGGAGGGAGGGATGCCAATAATCAAAACAGACTTATGTACATAGATATACAGAACCAGTGTGAGGGAGGGTGTGTGTGTGTGTGTGTGTGTGTGTGTGTGTGTGTGTGTGTGTGTGTGTGTGTGTGAGGGAGCGTGTGTGTGTGAGCGTGTGTGTGTGTGCGTGTGTGTGAGCGTGTGTGCGTGTGTGTGTGTGAGTGTGTGTGAGCGTGTGTGTGTGTGTGTGTGAGCGTGTGTGTGTGTGTGTGTGAGCGTGTGTGTGTGAGCTTGTGTGTGTGTGTGTGTGTGTGTGAGCGTGTGTGTGGTTAACCTTTAACGGTTGGAAGCAATACAATGATATTCTAGCAGGTTCCTACAGACACACCAGACTGTGTGTTTATTAATAAGTTATGTAACTGTGATCAGCTGCAGAAACAAACAGGGTTTTATTCATTTAGCTAATTAGCTTGACCCAAGCCTGGCGGAGTTACCATGGCGATGGTGACCAACCACATTAAGACCAGATTATTATCGTCATGACGACAGCATCATGCTCAGATACATACTGTATGTTTGACCAGATGTGTTGTTATTAATAATAATCATAATCATAATCATAATAATAATATTATAGACTTTATTGTAACTAAACGTGTATAGATATGACTGTTTGGACTGTTGGCCATGAAGCTTCTTAAAACTCTTATGGGGTGGCTGTGGCGCAGGAGGTAGAGCTGCCGTCTAACGATTGCAAGGTTGGCAGATCGGCGGTTCGAGCCCCGGCTGGCCACATGTCGAGGTGTCCTTGGGCAAGCCACTGAACCCCAAATTGCTCCCAGTGAGCGGGCCGGCACCTTGCATGGCAGCTTGCCGCCATTGGTGTGTGAATGTGTGTGTGAACGGGTGAATGAGAGGTTGTTGTAAAGCGCTTTGGATAAAGGCGATATATAAGTGCAGTCCGTTTACCGTTTACCATTTACCAAGCTTCCTGCTGCACATGAGCAGACATGTATGATATAACTGGTTAGACTTGAATCTGAATTGTTCGCTACAAATGTCTCAGTTACGCTGCTGCGTAGCGCAAAACAAACAAAACAAAAAAACATTGTTATTTTCTTCTCACAAACGGTTTGAATATTTATGTTGGATTTCTGCAAGAAGTGATGAAGTGATGATATGATGAGTTACGGTCGCCAATAAAATGTGTTTTGCCTGATGAAGGACGTCTCCTTACTGGTCTGGTTCCTTTGTTTATTTTAGTTCATACAACAGTTAGTTCTGACCAAGTCATTTGATTGGATTTGATTGGACAAGAGGCATTCTATGAGTGCTGATATACAGTATAACAGCACTGGGACTTTTAACTATATGTATCACTCCGCCGCACAGATGTTCTACTAAATGACCGTTAATTAGACTACATGTTTGTGTTCAGGTTACTAGGCAACAGTCCATTTGAAGTTCAGTTGCGGAACACAGAACTACAGTGTTATCACACCAGAACTACAAGGCCCTTTGGGTGGAATGTCATGTTTGAAAAGAATGAAATAGATAATTATTGCAATAAAGAACGACAATGAAATAAATGCAAATTCTG
>NW_027663254.1:0-7500 GCF_963989245.1 Nansenia antarctica | reverse complement strand
CTATGTGTCTCATGTTATCTGTTGCTTGTTGTTTCTGTGTCTTCTGTTTCTCCCATATTGTCAGCGTCTTTGAGCCCCGGAAAAGCGCTATATAAATACAATGAATTATTATTATTATTTGATGTATGTAGTTAGTATTGGAACATGTCCATATCTTTTGCTCTCGGCCCAGGGTCAGGGTCAGGGTCAGGGTCAGGGTCAGGGTCAGCCCAGGGTCAGGGTCAGGGTCAGGGTCAGGGTCAGGGTCAGGGTCAGGGTCAGGGTCAGGGTCAGGGCCAGGGTCAGGGTCAGGGTCAGGGTCAGGGTCAGGGTCAGGGTCAGGCCCAGGGTCAGGGTCAGCCCAGGGTCAGCCATAGTCAGCGCCCCTGGAGGAATTAGGGCTGAAGTGCCTTGCTCAAGGGCACAACGGCAGTGGAAGACACCTTAGATATGATGCCAGAAACCCTCCAGTTGCCAGCTCTTCAGACACACTAACAGACACATTAACAGACACACTAACACACTAACAGACACACTAATACACTAACAGACTAACAGACACACTAACAGACACATTAACAGACACACTAACATACTAACAGACACACTAACACACTAACAGACTAACAGACACACTAACAGACACACTAACAGACTAACAGACACACTAACAGACTAACAGACACACTAACACACTAACAGACACACTAACACACTAACAGACTAACAGACTCACTAACAGACACACTAACAGACACACTAACAGACACATTAACAGACACACTAACAGACTAACAGACACACTAACAGACTAACAGACTAACAGACACACTAACAGACTAACAGACCCACTAACACACTAACAGACTCACTAACAGACTAACAGACACACTAACACACTAACAGACACACTAACAGACACACTAACAGACTAACAGACACACTAACACACTAACATACTAACAGACACACTAACAGACACACTAACAGACTAACAGACACACTAGATAGATAGATAGATAGATAGATAGATAGATAGATAGATAGATAGATAGATAGATAGATAGATAGATAGATAGATAGATAGACTTTATTTGTCATTGTTACAGTACAGGTACCAAACAACGAAATTTAGGAGGGGTGGCTCCCCTGGTGTTTAGGAAAGGAAAAAGAAACACATTTTGGAAAGAGCATAGATGCATAAAATCACAAGAAGGTAAGGAGCTGGTTTACATCAATAGAGGCTATGTACACAATCCACTGTACTATACTGCACAGATAGTCAACTAGGGTTGTCATATTTCACAAGAAAGTATTTTTTCACATTTTTTTAAAGTGTCACAGTTTGCAGGCTTGAAAATGTACATGTTTGTGCCTCAGCACTAGCTGCCATACAATCCGTCCGGACTGTCCTGGGCCCAGAACTTAGGCCTTTTCTGTGTTCAGGGCCTTGACGGCCCTGTGGTAGAAGCTGTCCTTCAGTCTGTTTGTCTTAGCGGCCGGGGTCCTGTACCTCCTGTTCGAGGGCAGCTTGACAAAGTGTTCGTGCCCAGGGTGGGTCGGGTCCTTGGAGATCTTGGAGGCCCTCCTGAGACAGCGTGTTTTGTACAGCTCCTCCAGAGAGGGAAGGGTGGCGCCGGTGATCCACTGTGCTGTTCTCACGACTCTCTGTAGATCGCTTCTCTCCGCTGCCGTGCAGCTGTGGTACCAGTTGGAGATGCCGAAGGTGAGGATGCTCTCCACTGCGCCGTGGTAGAAGGCCACCAGCATCTCCTGCTTGCTGTGTTGTTTCTTGAGGCATCTCAGGGTGTATAGCCGCTGTTGTGCCCTCTTGATGGTGCCTTTAGTGTTGTCCTTCCAGGCCAGGTCATCCCGCATGTTGTGTCCCAGGAATCGGAGGTTTGAGACTATCTCCACGCTCTCTCCGTCGATGAGCAGGGGCAGGATCTCTGACTTTTTCCTCCTGAAGTCTACGATGAATTCCTGGGTCTTTGACTTGTTTAGCAGCAGGTTGTTTACCTTGCACAGCTTGCTCAATTGCTCTACCTCATCCCTGTACGCCGCCTCGTCCCCCCCCGAGATACATCCCACCACGGTGGTGTCGTCTGCAAACTTTACGATGTAGTTGCTGGGGTGGATGGGGGTGAAGTCGTGGGTGTAGAGGTTGTAGAGGATGGGGCTTAGCACGCAGCCCTGGGGTGACCCAGTGCTGAGGCTGAGGGCTGTGGAGGTGTGGGGGCCCACCCGCACCCTCTGGGGGCGGTCGGTCAGGAAGTCCTTGATCCACGCACATATAGAGTGTGATAGACCCAGGTCTAGTAGTTTGGTCACTAGCCTGTCTGGAAGGATGGTGTTAAAGGCGGAGCTGAAGTCCACGAAGAGCAGTCTCGCGTAGCTGTTTCCCCTCTCCAGGTGGGATAGAGTGGCGTGGAGAGTCGTCGCTATGGCGTCCTCTGTGGACCTGTGGGCTCTGTAGGCGAACTGGTATGGATCCAGGTTGGGCGGGAGGCGTGTGAGTATGTGACTAACAGACTAACAGACACACTAACAGACACACTAACAGACACACTAGGCTATTACAATATGGGCCAGTTTCACAGACAAGGCTTAAGCCTAATCCTGGACTAAAAAGCATCTTCAATGGAGATTTTACATTGAAAGTGTGATTTAGTCCAGGACTAGGCTTAAGCCTTGTCTGTGAAACCGGCCCTATATGTAATATGTAATATAATATAATAAAATTACATTTTAACTATCGTTATATCATGAAATGTGCAAGAATAATAATAATCATTATTATTATTGTTGTTATGATTATTATTATTATTATTATGATCATTATTATTATTATTATCATTATTATTATTATTATTATTATTATCATTATTATTATTATTATTATTATTATTATTATTATTATTATTATTATTATTATTATCATTATTATTATTATTATTATTATTATTATCATTATTATTATTATTATTATTATTATCATTATTATTATTATTATTATTATTATTATTATTATTATTATTATTATTATTATTATTATTATTATTATCATCATCCTGTCACTCAGTTGCAATGTTTTGGGTCAGTCCTCCTCCTGCTCTGTGATTGGTCCGCGGAGGGTCACATGACGAGGTAGGTGACGTGCTTTCCAGGAAACCTCAGGAAGAACGAAGATCAACAACAGAAGACAACAGCCCTCCATTACACCTGCCTCTGCCTAACCCCTGACCCCTGACCCCTGACCCCGACCCTAGCCCTAACCTGGGCTGTCTGCAGGTGAGCTGGCCGGCCGGGACACATTTACACATTTAGCGAACTGTTTATGGTCAGTGTGTTAGCATGGCACCGTGCTGCTCCTCTGAAGCCCGCTAGCTCACAGGCTAGCTCTGCTAAATCACCATGGTCTGGTTGTGTTAGGGTCTAAATCACCATGATCTGGCGGTGTTAGGGTCTAAATCACCATGATCTGGCGGTGTTAGGGTCTAAATCACCATGATCTGGTGGTGTTAGGGTCTAAATCACCATGATCTGGTCGTGTTAGGGTCTAAATCACCATGATCTGGTCGTGTTAGGGTCTAAATCAACATGATCTGGTCGTGTTAGGGTCTAAATCACCATGATCTGGTCGTGTTAGGGTCTAAATCACCATGATCTGGCTGTGTTAGGGTCTAAATCACCATGATCTGGTCGTGTTAGGGTCTAAATCACCATGATCTGGCTGTGTTAGGGTCTAAATCACCATGATCTGGTCGTGTTAGGGTCTACATCACCATGATCTGTCTGTGTTAGGGTTTAAATCACCATGATCTGGTCGTGTTAGGGTCTAAATCACCATGATCTGGTCGTGTTAGGGTCTAAATCACCATGATCTGGCGGTGTTAGGGTCTAAATCACCATGATCTGGCTGTGTTAGGGTTTACATCCAGTCCCGTACCAGTAGGCTAATATCGTGTGTGTGTGTGTGTGTGTGTGTGTGTGTGTGTTCTTCTTCTTTCGTGTAACGTCAGAGGTCCAACTCGGTGTCGCGTAGCCATGCCCGCATCTCTGGTTCTAGGTCGAAGAGGCTGGCTTCTGAGGGTGGTCTATATAAGGGGCAGATGGTGATTATGTGGTCGGCGGTCTGCTCTGGGTCACCGCACTCGCATGCCGCACTGTCCGCCAGGCCCCACGCCTTCATTGATGTTTTAAAGCGGGTATGTGTGTGTGTGTGTGTGTGTGTGTGTGTGAGACAGACACGCCCCCGTCACGCTGCTGCGAGCCTAGAATGTTCTACGGATAAAATACAACATTTTATTTTATTTATTTTATTTTTGACTGATTTCGTTGTTGTTATGGACATAAAGATGCACTAAAACCATCTGCCGTCAGAAATGACGTCACGTGTCTGGGTTTATTTAGAAGAAGACAGGCCTCTCGACTGTTTGTTGTTTTCACTCTCAACCAACCTCCATTAAAATGGCCTGTGTGTTGTTGCACGGAAAGTCTCCCACGACCGGCAGCTCCGTGAACCAATCGCAGGTAGCTGGGGGCGGGCCACGACCGGACTCTCTACCAATAGGACTGTGAGATTACAGGGGCGTTGGCGCAGAGTGCTAGCGGGGTAGGTTGACGGTTTATTTTGTTTTCGTCGGGGTCTGTGTTGAGTTCAAGGTAGGTTTATTATTATCATACAGAGAGCTTTACTTACATTATATACATATATACATTACATTATTAAACATATACATTACATTACATTATATACATATATATACATACATTACATTATATAATAAACATATACATATATACATTACATTACATTATTAAACATATATACACATTACATTATTAAACATACAGCACGAGGAGCATAGTGTGTCTGTTAGTGTGTTAGTGTGTCTGTTAGTGTGTCTGTTAGTGTGTCTGTTAGTGTGTCTGTTAGTGTGTCTGTTAGTGTGTTAGTGTGTCTGTTAGTGTGTCTGTTAGTGTGTCTGTTAGTGTGTCTGTTAGTGTGTCTGTTAGTGTGTCTGTTAATGTGTCTGTTAGTGTGTCTGTTAGTGTGTTAGTGTGTTAGTGTGTCTGTTAGTGTGTCTGTTAGTGTGTTAGTGTGTCTGTTAGTCTGTCTGTTAGTGTGTCTGTTAGTCTGTTAGTGTGTTAGTGTGTTAGTGTGTCTGTTAGTGTGTCTGTTAGTGTGTTAGTCTGTCTGTTAGTGTGTTAGTGTGTCTGTTAGTGTGTCTGTTAGTGTGTCTGTTAGTGTGTCTGTTAGTGTGTTAGTCTGTCTGTTAGTGTGTTAGTGTGTCTGTTAGTGTGTCTGTTAGTCTGTTAGTCTGTTAGTCTGTCTGTTAGTGTGTCTGTTAGTCTGTTAGTGTGTCTGTTAGTGTGTCTGTTAGTGTGTTAGTGTGTCTGTTAGTCTGTTAGTGTGTCTGTTAGTGTGTCTGTTCGTGTGTCTGTTAGTCTGTGTGTTAGTGTGTCTGTTAGTGTGTCTGTTAGTGTGTTAGTGTGTCTGTTAGTCTGTTAGTGTGTCTGTTAGTGTGTCTGTTAGTCTGTTAGTCTGTCTGTTAGTGTGTCTGTTAGTGTGTTAGTGTGTCTGTTAGTGTGTCTTTTAGTGTGTCTGTTAGTGTGTCTGTTAGTGTGTCTGTTAGTGTGTTAGTGTGTCTGTTAGTCTGTCTGTTAGTGTGTCTGTTAGTGTGTCTGTTAGTGTGTTAGTGTGTCTGTTAGTCTGTCTGTTAGTGTGTCTGTTAGTGTGTCTGTTAGTGTGTCTGTTAGTGTGTCTGTTAGTGTGTCTGTTAGTGTGTCTGTTAGTCTGTTAGTGTGTCTGTTAGTGTGTCTGTTAGTGTGTCTGTTAGTCTGTTAGTGTGTCTGTTAGTGTGTCTGTTAGTGTGTCTGTTAGTCTGTTAGTGTGTCTGTTAGTGTGTCTGTTAGTCTGTTAGTGTGTCTGTTAGTGTGTCTGTTAGTGTGTTAGTGTGTCTGTTAGTGTGTCTGTTAGTGTGTTAGTGTGTCTGTTAGTCTGTTAGTGTGTCTGTTAGTGTGTCTGTTAGTGTGTTAGTGTGTCTGTTAGTCTGTCTGTTAGTGTGTCTGTTAGTGTGTCTGTTAGTGTGTCTGTTAGTGTGTCTGTTAGTGTGTCTGTTAGTGTGTCTGTTAGTCTGTTAGTGTGTCTGTTAGTGTGTCTGTTAGTGTGTCTGTTAGTGTGTCTGTTAGTGTGTCTGTTAGTGTGTCTGTTAGTGTGTTAGTGTGTCAGTGGCTGCAGTAGGGGTCAGTCTCAATACTGGTTCAGTTCATTGGTGGATCCACTTGTTTGTAGCATCGTGTCCTTTACATTTCTACACCTTGGTTTAATCACATAGCTAGTGTCTGTTACACACGACCCGTGTGTCTGTGTCTGTGCGTGTGTCTGTATCTGTGTGTGTGTGTGTGTGTGTCTGTGTGTGTCTGTGTCTGTGTCTGTGTCTGTGTCTGTGTCTGTGTCTGTATCTGTGTGTGTGTGTGTGTGTGTCTGTGTCCGTGTCTGTGTCTGTGTGTGTGCGTGTCTGTGTGCGTGTCTGTGTCTGTGTCTGTGTCTGTGTCTGTGTGTGTGTGCGTGTGCGTGTGCGTGTGCGTGTGCGCGGTGCGTGTGCGTGTGCGTGTTCGTGTGCGTGTGTGTGGAGAACTGTCATGGAACATTCAGTGGCCCCTGGTCTGAATTAACGCTTTACTGACTTCCACAACATAAACGTTTCTACATGAGAACACCGCTGTCAAACAGTACCACACACACACACACTATTGGCAAAATGTCTTAAATAAAAGCAACGTTTTCATGAGTATCTGTGGTGGGAAGGAGAGAGATCCTCTAGATCCGTGGTTCTGGTCTGGCTGTGAGACACTTTCCCTGGTCATTAAGTCGTGACCCACTTTTATAGAACTCAAACCAAGCAAATGTATTTCTCAAAAAGAGTAGGCTACTAAAGACAATATGATCATCTCTCTGAAACCCCCTACAGCCTGGTGCCGTTAGTTAGTTAGTTAGTGTGTGTGTGTGAGTGAGTGTGAGTGTGAGTGTGAGTGTGAGTGTGAGTGAGTAGGTGAGTGTGAGTGTGAGTGTGTGTGTGTGTGTGTGTGTGTGTGTGTGTGTGTGTGTGTGTGTTTGTGTTTGTGTGTGCGTGTGTGAGTGAGTGTGTGTGTGTGTGTGTGTGTGTTGGTAGGAGTTGATGCCACTGCCCTTCGGCCTAGTTTCACTGCCTTCCTCTCACTTCCTGGTTCTGGGCCAATAGAAACCCTCAGATAAGGAACCAGGAAAGTAATGGTAAATGACTGACTTATATAGACTGCACTTCTATAGCGCCTTATTCCAAAGCACTTTACAACAGCCTCTCATTCACCCATTCACACACATTCACACACCAGTGGCGGCAAGCTAACCATGCAAGGCGCCGGCCCGCTCACTGGGAGCAATTTGGGGTTCAGTGTCTTGCCCAAGGACACCTCGACATGTGGCCAGCCGGGGTTCTTTGCATTATATAGCTCCTTTATTCCAATCGCACTTTT
>NW_027663255.1:0-1000 GCF_963989245.1 Nansenia antarctica | reverse complement strand
AGACAGACAGACATGGTTATAGTTACCAGACAGACAGACAGACAGACATGTAAAGACCACACATGTAGGTGAGAGGTCGTAGGTGAGAGGTCGTAGGTGAGAGGTCGTAGGGGTCAGGTGAGAGGTCATAGGTGAGGGGTCGTAGGTTAGAGGTGGTAGGGGTCAGGTGAGGGGTCGTAGGGGTCAGATGAGAGGTCGTAGGTTAGAGGTGGTAGGGGTCAGGTGAGGGGTCGTAGGGGTCAGGTGAGAGGTCGTAGGGGTCAGGTGAGAGGTCGTAGGTGAGGGGTCGTAGGTGAGAGGTCGTAGGTGAGAGGTCGTAGGTGAGAGGTCGTAGGGGTCAGGTGAGAGGTCGTAGGTGAGAGGTCGTAGGGGTCAGGTGAGAGGTCGTAGGTGAGAGGTCGTAGGGGTCAGGTGAGGGGTCAGGTGAGAGGTCGTAGGTGAGAGGTCGTAGGTTAGAGGTCGTAGGGGTCAGGTGACCTGTATCCGCGGCGTGTTGCCTGGGCGACGGCGTGGAGGACGTATGTCTGCTGGCTGTTGCCCGTGAGGCCAGGCAGGATCAGCACCGTGGGGCGGGAGGTGCATTCTGGGTAGGCGGAGCTGGACACGTTGTCCACCCAGTCCAGAGAGATCTGCCCTCCGTCACCCGTACGGATCAGCTCACTGTGGAGGGAGGGGGGGGGTCAGCTCACTGTGGAGGGAGGGGGTTAGCGCACTGTGGACCCTGCCACCCCCCTCCCCCCTGGACATTGCTGTGTTAATTGTTCCCTGTGCCTGTTTGTTAACTCTGTGTTCTATGTGTCATGTTATCTGTTGTTAACTCTGTGTTCTATGTGTGTCATGTTATCTGTTGTTAACTCTGTGTTCTATGTGTCATGTTATCTGTTGTTAACTCTGTGTTCTATGTCTCATGTTATCTGTTGTTAACTCTGTGTTCTATGTGTTATGTTATCTGTTGTTAACTCTGTGTTCTATGTGTCTCATGTTATCTGTTGTTAACTCT
>NW_027663256.1:10000-12500 GCF_963989245.1 Nansenia antarctica | reverse complement strand
GTGACAAAACATTTAAATGAGAGAGAGAGGGAAAGAGAGAGAAAGAGAGAGAGAGGAGAGAGAGAGAGAGAGAGAGAGAGAGAGAGAGAGACAGAGAGAGAGAGTGAGTGAGTAAGTGCATACGTGTTTTCAGTATACTGTACATGGTTCCAGCGGGCATCGAACCCACAACCTAAGCGCTGTTAGCTGTTAGCGCCCCATGTTAGCACCACCTGACCCACAGAGGACCACAGGACCACGTTTAGACTCAGGTCTAGTCCAGGAAACACACCAGACCTTAGGACACACTCAAGACCAGTCATCTCTCTGTGTCTCCCTCCTCCCTCCCTCTCTCATCCCTCTCTCCTCCCTCCTCCCCCCCTCTCTCCTCCCTCTCTCCTCCCTTTTTCCTCCCTCTCTCCTCCAGCATCTTCACGAGGTCCTTTGCTGTTGTTTTGTTCTGGGTTTGATTTATTTGCACTTTTCACACCAAAGTACGTTCATCTATAGGACAGAGAGAGGGAGAGAGAGAGAGAAAAGAGAGAGAGAGGGGGAGGGAAAAGAGAGAGGGAGGGAGAGGGAAAAGAGAGAGAGAGAGAGGGGGGGAGAAAGAGACAGAGAGGAAGAGTGCGAGAGAGAGAGAGACAATGCGACTGTGTGGTCTCTCTCTCTCTCTCTGTCTTTCTCTCTCTTTCTCCCTCTCTCTCTCCCTCCCTCCCTCTCTCCCTCCCTCCCCCCCTCTCTCTCTCTCTCCTGCTCTCTACCTCCCTCCCCCTCTCTCTCTCTCTCTCTCTCTCCCATTCCCTCCCCCCCCCCCCCCCTCTCTCTCTCTCTCTCTCAGGGAGAGCTCAGCTCAGTAAATCATTCAAACTTAATGTTTACTTATAGGCTATGTGAATGTGACTGCACCACACATGTGAACAGTAACAAAGCAAATGCAGTTTAATTTTATGAAAAACATTGACAACAAAATCGGCGCCAAAAAAAAAGCTGAATCCGCTTAGCCTATATGCTCCTGAAACGACAGAGCAACCACGCTACATTACTATGGATAATAATTACAATGAGCCATTCATTAAAAATAGCAAAAATAATATTAGGCTATTAAATCTCACTTAATGAGAAAACTGGCATCTCCCATCGGTCACTATTTGTTGGCTATCTGGTGATATGGACGTCTTTGAGTGTCTAGAAAAGCGCTATAAGTCTAATGTATTATTATTATTTATTATTATTATGGACGTCACTTTAATCCGGCAGTTCTCAAGGTTTTTATGCATCAATCGATTCCTCTAGCGCGTCTTTATCACATTCATTGATGAAAAGGACGACTCGCATGTATAGGTGGAAGGGAACATTCATTGTGAGCACGGAAAATGTGAGTCTCAAAGCTTTGCATTGCATTGCATGGCTTCGCAACGCTCAGGTGGAGCATGGACAACGGGAAGTTGGCGCAACGCCGATGGCGAGGTGACGCAACGCAGTAGGTGGAGCTTGGGCGTTAGTTGATTAGCGATGTGTCGTTGGTTTTCTACAACGCGGAAATGTATTCACATTTTTCGAAAAGTCAAAGCATTAGAACGTAGAACGGAAAATCGCACGCGCGCTTTGCGCACGGAAAGCCACCGGCCCCGATTTGGCCTGAATTTTTTTTTCCGTCAGGAGATATTTTTTTGCTTTAATCCCTGCTCTCTCCCACTCTCTCCCCTTCTCTCTCCCTCTCCCCCCCTCTCTCTCTCTCTCTCCCGCTATCTCCCTCCCTCCCCCCCCTCCCTCTCTCTCTATATACATTATATATACATACTACTGTTAGTACATATATACATACTACTTGTTAGTACAGATATATACATACTACTGTTTGGACAGATGAACGTGGTACCTTCAGGCGTTTGGTAATTGCTCCCAAGGTTGAGCCTGACTGAGTGAGTTATAATAATGATCTCTCTGTAAACAATTGCGTGTGATCGTAGACACAATCTCTCTCTCTCTCCCTCTCCCTCTCTGTCTCTTTCTCATGATATGGGATCGCCACTGGCTCCAGAATATGCACAAAAGTGCATATACGTGTATATATGTTACGGTACATGTGGGAATACGGTACATGTGGGAAAACTAGGGTTAGGGTTAGGTGCTAGGGTGACTTGGTACATGCTGGCATGTCTAACCCTAACCCTAACCTTAACCCTAACCGTAGCACCCTAGCACCTAACCCTAACCCTAGTTTTCCCACATGTACCGTAACATATACAGTATATATATATCACAATTAGGTGCCATTCAGGTGCCTGTGACTGGCATACACCTGCCAGCACTTGAAGCTCAAAACGAGAGTAAATACCAACAGAAGAATATTGCAGGGGATTTTGGCAAATCCTTTTGCGTCGCTAAGCACACGTTTAGCTGTGTTGCTCATTCCACGAATGCATGATCCTTACAAGTTGTACCTCGTTGTAAAGGTGACTAATCAGGCTTTCCAACGATATAAAATACAATACCAATCGGTATTATTAAAGGGGAA
>NW_027663257.1:27500-45000 GCF_963989245.1 Nansenia antarctica | reverse complement strand
ACTATTTTTATTGCCATTATGCTTGACACATATAGGAATTTGTATTGGCATTACAGTAGGTGCATTTATGCTTTTTTCACATATACATGAACAAAAACAAATACAAATACAAATGCAAAAACAGACAAAAACAGGACAGACAGTGCATGGATAGTTATATATACATTATTATTATTATTTTTCAATAATATCTAATCATGTTTAGGTAGGCTATAGTCAACGGTTAAATGATGTGCTTTGGTTTAAAGATGTGATGATAGAGAATAAAGACATGTGTTGGAGCAGAATGGCAAATATACGTTCACAAAGCTTTCAGTGGACATTTGACACATGATGATGATAAAAAACGAATGAATGTATCTTACCATCTCTCCTGTCCTGTCCTGTTTCAGTGTTCAGTATCGTGCGGCAACGGGACACAACAGCGGGAGGTGTCCTGTCAGATGGGAGACCAGCGCAGACCGGAGACCGACTGTCCCCAGAGCTCCCTGCCCACGTCCAGCCAGACCTGCCGTCCCGTGGGCTGTCCCTCCCGGTACCGGTGGAGAGAGGGAGAGTGGCAGTCGGTAAGCGCGCAATTTGGACACCCCTCCTCCTCCGATAACTGCTCCGTCTGTTGTTCTACAGTATATAAACAAACTGTGCATCAATTGCAGTGTGTAGTGGAAAGAGAGAGAAAGAGAGAGAGAGAGAGAGGGAGGTAGGGAGAGACAGAATGAAAGAATGAGAGAGAAAGAGAGAGAGAGGGGGGGGGGGGGGGGAGGGAGGGAGAAATAAAATGAGGGAGGTAGGGAGAGACAGAATGAAAGAAAGAGAGAGAGAGAAGGAGAGAGAAAGAGAGAGAGAGAGAGAGAGAGAGAGAGAGAGAGAGGGAGGGAGGGAGGGAGGGAGAAAGAAAATGAGGGAGGTAGGGAGAGACAGAATGAAAGAAAGAGAGAGAAGAGAAGAGGAGAGAGAGAGAGAGAGAGAGAGAGAGAGAGAGAGAGAGAGAGAGAGAGAGAGAGAGAGAGAGCGCGCAGAGAGAGGCGCGCAGAGAGAGAGACAGAGAGAAGCGCGTCTGGGGAGAGGAACTGAGAGCGCCTCTGTCGGGAAGCAGATGATTCCTTCCCTCTCCTTTTCTCTGCAGTAGTTTGTAGTTTAGAGGTACACTAGGGCAGGCAGGCAGGCATGATTATTGAAAGTGATTGGCTAGGCCTACTCGTGTTATAACGTTGTTCCATCTCAACTAATTATTATGAATGAATGAATGAATGAATGGTCTTTATTGTCATTAATACAGTACAGGTACCATACAACGAAATGTAGGAGGGGGGGCTCCCCTGGTGCTAGGAAAGAAAACTAAAAACAAGAGGTCCAAGGGCAAAATAAAAAAGGGGAAAGAGCTGGTTTACATAAATAAAGGCTATGTACACTATCCACTATACTATACTACTATACTATACAATAAAACACTGTGCTGTACTCTATGCTATCTTGCCTATAACCCACTTGCCTATAACCCACGTTCTATGTCTAATGGTTCTTATTCTCATAATGCAAATAAGTCCATTTGAAACTGTCTTTGAAACTTTTTCGGCCATCTAAAGTCTAAAATGTTCAATACTTAACTGTAGCCTAGTCTAGTGCTTTATTTGAAGATCTCTCATTTCTGAGCTGAGATCTACCATGAAATCGTTCAGGCGGAGAATAGAATTGAGCAGGAGAATCGAATTAGTCGAAAGAAGAGTTATGCTTAGAATTTACCCCCGCGCGTCAGGAACAGCTGGGGGCAATTAGGCTATGGACCTTCGCCTCTGGAGTTCCGACTAATGTAAAACACTAATGTCCAGGCTTTCAACATTCACTTGTCCAGGTTTTCACCACAATTAAAATAATAATAATACAATACTGTGGAGGAGGGTGGGCACTTGAGGGTGCCCACGCCAAATTAAGTGTCATTACGTCACAGACGTGTAAAACATTTAGAAGATTTCAAACATTGAAAATGTCAAACATCTGTAATGTCCTCTTTTTTTGTTTTTAGATATCTTCAAATGCTTCGACATAGTAACATTGTAGTGCCCTCTATCAGCCTGTCGACTGCCATATTGACGTAGCAGGGCAAATTCTCAGAGCAGATTCTCTGATTCTGGGCCAATTTTTTTTCTTTTCATATCATTTTCTCCAATATCTTTAAATGTATCTCTTATCCTAGAAGTGCACCACGCATGTTCATAATTTTGGACCAATCTGACTTACAGTTGATTTTAAGTGAATTTTTATAAGTTTGGCCAAATTGTGCACCTGCAGAAAAATCCATCATGGCGGACCTTATGGATTCTTGAGGCAAATATGTTCCCCATGAGGAAAGACACACATGTACCAAGTTTCATACATGTTTATCCAACGGAGTGGAAATGCCAGCATTCTGAAGTTAATTATATACTTTTGGTTATTATAGCGCCACCTATGGTCTAATCATGGTCATTCCTTCTGCCATAGTTACTGATGCTCTCTAGTTGTGGCATGCACATTCATAGCATTTTTGGTCAGGGACCTTTTTGACCAATAACAATACTGTTCCTACTACGTAGTAGTTGGAACACAAAATAAAAGAACATGATTCATGAACACATTCTTTTAAGGCACAACAGGACTGGACTGCCCAGCTCACGTTGAACAATTCCAGGTATTTCAGTTGTTTGACAGTGTTGAGTGTATAAACTAGATGAAGACCAGCTGGGGTACTATGAGCTGCAGTGTTTCTGACGCAAGACAAGCCCTCTCTAAGCACTTACAAAAAAGTACAGAGCTTGGATCACCGTCAGAACACTTGAGTTACGACGCATATGGACCTGGATGGGTGACTGATCTGACCTTTCAGTCAGTGTAACGATGGTCAAACAGCCAAACTTCTTTCATTTAATTCGTTTATTTGACCTGCAGAGAAGACATATAGAACACAATTCTTCTCTGGTCTGCTTGTGAATCCATTGAGGTGGCGGCCATGTTCTACCACCACCGTCTATGTACATTTCACATCAGGACAATTTGTTCACAGAAAGAACACAAACTTCCCTCAAACATTACAAATAACAATTACAAACAACATGTGGAGCGACATACCTGCAGAGAAGACATATAGAACACAATTCTTCTCTGGTCTGCTTGTGAATCTGCATGTTCAAAACAACATACAATAAATGTTCTGTTTCACATCATCACAATACATCACATCATCACAATACATGTAAAAACAAACAGCACAGTACTACACCAACACCTTCACCCTACATTACAAGATTCTTCATACAAACAACAAAACACGAGGAGCATTTTACATAGCGCACATACCCATTGAGGTGGCGGCCATGTTCTGACGCACCACCGCAAGTACGGCAACAAGAGAAGGACAAAGAACGTGCAGACCTGCAGTACACCCAAACTCCAAAGGGGGGCTCCAACAACAACCAGGGCTGCTCAAAGCACGGCGAAACTCATCTACATTCACCACAGCTAAACATACATTCCCAACTCTGTTACACCCACCTCCCCTGAATTTCGCCAACCTTGAGCAGCAACTATACATTTAAATACTACTTTTTACTTTTTACACTATTACATAGGGCCGCCAAAGGACAGGACAGCCAACTTGAAAAGTATCCTATAAGGATGAAGTGGAAAGAGAGGTAAACTACCTCTCCAACCAACTACTGGCGGTAGGATGCGTTCTACACCCCACAAGACCCTATTTTCACTGTGTATTACTAGCCTTCAAGAGGCCACAACCTCTTATGAAACAATCAGAATAACGAACAAACCTATATGTCATAGGATGTCAGTGTGCACAATGTATACATGCACTGAACTGAGCTTCGGCTTATCTAACTGTGGGAAGCCTGGAACACTGACCTGCAAACAGCTCGAATGTTTGACTTAGTGTCTTGAATAATGTCTTGTCCTGACATAGTATATATCAATCTGTCAACCGGTTTGATAAGGCGACCAAACTTGGACTTGACCTGTGTGACTGTACTAGGATGTTCACACTGTGTGACAGAAGCTAAAGTGTCAGTACGCTGTGTGTCACTAGCATCATCTGTCTGATTTGTGTTACCAGAAACATCAGTACAATCATCAGCGCTAACCACAAATCTAGAATCAGAGTTAATGGACTGATCTACCATTTGCTCCTCAGCCATCTGCTCGGGAACCCTCTGAGGGGCAAACGAGACTGAAGACACTACAGTGTTAGTAGCCTCTGTCCGTGAGTGGTCAGGGAATGGTAACTGGGTGACCCACTCCAGGGTTCTTCCCTTGGGATCCTTGGGCTCTGGAACAGTCAAGGGAACATCCCTCTCCCGAACAGCTCTTCCCCCATACTCCATGTCTTCAACCTCCCCTCCCTCACTCCCAGGACAGGAATCCACTCTCTCCGACTCGAACGCGGTTCCTCTACTCACTTCCCCAGGCAAGGAATCCTGTTCCACTTCCGACACGGACATATCACTTGGCTCATTTGATGTATGAACAGCAGACAGGGATGAAACTGGGTCAGAGATCACACTCGTATCATACACCGGCAGAAAGTTCACCAACAACAATAGATTACGGTGGACTACCTTCTCTCGTCCAGTGACAGTGTCTTGTATCCTATATGTGTGAGTCTCAGAGTTCCTATCCACCACAGTGTATACAGTAGACTCCCAACGATCAGCCACCTTTCTCTTTCCTCTCTCTCTCTTGTTCGCCAACAGCACACGGTCTCCGACGTCAATGGTGGGCCCTTTTACTCGTCTGTTGTAGAGCTCTGTGTGACGGTGCTGTTCTTTTATGACATGTTCCTGGGCTATGACCATAGCTTCTCTCAGATCCTTCGTGAGAGACATCACATACTTGTCGTAGCTGACCACAGCTGGATCATTCAGGACTGTCCGGAAGAGTATATCGACAGGGAGACGAGGAGTACGCCCAAACATCAGATAGAAAGGTGCATAGCCAGTTGACTCATGCGCTGTGCTATTGTACATGAACGTCAGAGTTTGCAAACGCCTCGGCCAGTTGATTTTTGCCTCTGGTTCAAGCGCTCGGATCATGTTACCGAGAGTTCTATTGAAACGTTCCACACTACCGTTACCCATCGGGTGATACGGGGTTGTGTGCGACTTTCTGACACCGGAGACTCTGAGCAGCTCACTCACTAGTTGACTCTCGAAGCTAGCTCCCTGGTCGCTGTGGATACGTTCTGGGAACCCAAAGACGCAGAAGAACTTGTCCCATAGAACTCTCGCCACCTGTTTGGCTGACTGATCTTTGCAGGGGAATGCCTGGGCCATTCTTGTAAAATGGTCAGTAACAACTAACACATCAACTGACTTGTTCCTTGAGTCCTCCGCTGACCAGAAATCAATGCAAACCAGCTGAAGTGGCCTGGTTGATGTGATACTCTGCAAAGGCGCCCTCGCAGCAGGTTCAACAGTCTTACTGACAATACACCGCTGGCAGTTACAGACGTAGTCTCTTACGTCTCTGTCGAGGTTGAGCCAGAAGAACCTCTGTCTGGCCAAGCCAAGACTCCTGAACTGACCTTGATGGCCAGCATGGTCATGAACACCTCTCAGAACTTCAACTTTCTTAGACTCAGGAACCACATACTGGCGGCGTTTTGACTTCACGACTTGATCCCTCGAGACTCTGTAGAGTATCCCATTGCTCACAACAAGTTTCTCCCAGTGCTTCAGGTACCTCATGACTGTGACTGATTCCTTATCTCTCTCTCTCCTGGAGGGTCTCCGATGTCTCTCCACATAGTACAAGACTCGAGAGAGAGTCCTGTCTCTGAGCTGTTCATCCCGGAGTTCCTTCTCACTGTAAGCAGGAAGTGAGTCCTGACCACCTGGGACTAACTGAGGCAAATGATGCAAGACTGCTACAGCGCGCGTTCTTGCTCCGACCTCCCACAGATCGTCATATGACTGTAGAACAACAGACACTTCATCCATCTCCATAGACTGAGCGTGGACATGCAGAGGTGATGGGACACTTTGAGCGTAACTCTCTGCCTGGCGTGGAGTGTCACCACTATCATTGGACGACCGGAAGGCGTCCTGTACAGAAGCACTCGACACATCCTGGACTTCGGAGAGGAGATTCTTGTAGGGCTCTTCAAGTAATCTGTGACTGACTCTCTGCTTGACGAAAGGCACACGACTCAAGGCATCAGCGACAACATTCTGTGGGCCTGGCACGTACTTGATGTCGAAGTTATAGCTCGCTAACTTAGCCACCCATCGTTGCTCGCAGCAGTCCAGCTTGGGCTTCGTCATGATATGAGTCAATGGATTATTGTCCGTCCAAACAGTGAAATCATGCCCCTTCAACCAATGGCTAAACTTGTCACAGACACTCCACTTCAAGGCTAGGAATTCCAACCGATGGGCTGGATAGTTTCTCTGAGACTGAGAGAGGGACTTGCTGGCGAATGCGATTGGCCTTGCTCGGTCTTCACCCTCTTGGATCTGCGACAGGACAGCACCGATGCCATCAAGGGACGCGTCCGTTGACAGCATGAAGGGACGGCTGAAATCAGGGTGAGCCAGGACAGCCGTCTCAACCAGCGCCGTTTTCAGCTTCTGGAAAGCCTGCTCCGTTTCGGGGGTCCAGTCAGTAACCTTCAACTTCCTGCTTTGTGACCTTTGTTTGGACTGTTTCACCTTCCCTTTTCTCTTCTGGCCCGTCAACAGAGAGAAGAGAGGCTTTGCAATAGCGGAGAAGCTAGGCACAAAGTGCTGGTAATAATTGATCATCCCCAAGAAAGATCTGATTCGTTTCTGTGAGGGGGTTACACCGTCCGCTTCCATCAGGTCAGCACTTGTCATCTTTGCGATGCTCTCAACTTTGCTGGGATCAGTCAACACACCGTTGTCATTAATTATGTGGCCGAGGAATTTGACGGATTTCCGGAGAAAAAAACACTTCTTGGGGGCCAATTTCAGGTTATGACCACGCAGTCTACTGAACACCATCTCCAAGCGTTCCAGAGCTGTCCTCTCATCAGGGGCGTACACCAATAAATCATCCAGATAAACCAGTAAGCTCAGATAGTTCTGGTCTCCGAAAATGCTAGTCATCATACGCATGAAGCTCCCAGGACTATTACAGAGGCCCTGCGGGAGGCGATTATACTCATACAAGCCCATAGGTGTTGTAAAGGCAGAGTACTTTCTGTCATCCTCGTGTAGTGGCATGTTATAAAACCCTGAGGTTAGATCCATAGTACTAAACAAGGAGTTACCTCCAAGTGCAGCTAAGCAGTCGGCCTGGTGAGGGAGAGGGTGAGCATCCTTCAGGGTCCTCTTGTTCAGCCAGCGAAAGTCTGTACAGATACGGAGATCTCCGTTCTTTTTCCATACAAGAACCAACGGAGATGCATATTCACTGGTTGACTTCCTGATTATATCTTTCTCCTCCATCTCACTCAGTACTTGGCGCAACTTCTGATACTGACTGGGGGGCACTCGTCTGAATGGGAGCCGGAATGGCCTGTGATCTGAGAGGTGAATGCGATGTATGAAGCCCTTTGCCTCTCCACAATCCAGGTGATGGCGTGAGAAGATGTCCTTGTAGCGCACAACCAGGTCAGCCATCTTGCTTCTACACTGTTCAGACACGTCACAGGAGTGTATGTCGAGCCCACTCAATCCCATGTACTTCAGTTCCTCATCAACAGTGCGGGCCGCATTTTCACTGGACGGGGTTACTTGACAGCAACTGAGTAGTGGGACCTCAGCAGGTCCGGTCTCATCCATGTCCTCGAGCGCAATGCAGGAGAAGACGTCGGCCAATTTAGCATTGCGTCTTACCAAGACGGGCCTGTCGGACGAGTTGATCAGCTTCAATGGAACCCATCCGTCTCCCCACAAAGGAGTAACAACTCTGGCCACCAGAACCCCTCTTGGAGCTGAGCGACACGATGTGGGCTCTGTCATCACAGCGCTACCAGGAGACACAATAGTGGACTTGGGTAGCTTGCCCCACATCAGGTACTCCCGACCAGGCTCAAGACACACGGCTGAGTTGCACCTGACTGTGCCTATCTTGTCAGGTATGACGTCACCTCGCCAACGGTTCAGACCAGCGAGCATCGAGAGAAACTGTTCAGATTCTGGATCGCCAGCAGGACAGGGCGTAGACACAGCCTTCCAGTAGCCATCACTTTGCTTATACTGCCGGAGGATATATTTAATAACATTGGTGCCTAGTATCAACTCATCATGCTGGCCTTCAACTACCAGAGTGGGAACCATAATCCTACAGCCATACACCTCCATTTCCACGTTGAAAGCTGACTCAGGCTTGACACGGCGACCACCACAGCCAACAAGCACCACATTTGAACTGAACTGGTTATGCTCTGTAGCAACTCCAACCTCTCTAAGCTTTCCCTCTGCCGTCTTACTCATTGTACAAGCCATAGACCCACTGTCTAGCATAGCATTTAGAGTCACTGTATTACCAACTGTCACAGGTGTGTAGAAAAGGCTGTCACTACCACTAATTGTATGCGTATTCTGATAAACAATATCTTCAGAGTTATCACTTGAGTTTTTGAGAGCTATATACACTGTCTCAGCACTAGATTCGTCCTCACAATGGGAGTTTACTTGGCGACCTATACTTTCTCCCTCTGAATACAGGCCACCTAGTTTCCCTGAGGCTGAGGTGCTCGGGACGACCTGGTGGGACACTCAACTTTTGTGTGACCTGGGGCTAAACAGACAAAGCACAGCTTCTCTGACATGCAGTGTGAGATGGTAGTGTGTCTACTGTCATCACAGACTCGGCAGGCCTTCTCACGGGCGCCACCCTGGTATCTTCCGCCACGAGGAGCACTGTCACGCTGCTGCACTTTCCCCATCATCTGCTCCAGCCTCTCCATAATGCGAGCAAGAATCCTGTCTTCAGATTGCTGAGTGTTCTGGGCCACAGCAGTCGCGGAGGAGTGGCACGGAAGCTGGCCTAAAGCATGGTCCTGGGAAGGAATGAGGGTAGAAGGCGGACACTGTGTGTGGTACACTGGACTATGGGCAGGAGAAGGGGGGTACTGGGTGGAACACTGCTCAGACACAGACTGAATCGAAGGCTCTGGATGAGACTGCACAGTGTGGAGGGCGGTGGCATGGCTCTTCAATGGCACAAAACTACCGGTCCTGCCAGAGGCTCTCAGCTCTCTCTGATAATTATCAATCTTCAACTGTATGTCTCGTGAGCTCCACTCCTCAATAGCCTTGCATTCCAGAATACGGGATAGTCCAGAGTCCGGGCAATGCCTGACAAACATCCGTGCTACCTCTTCACCCACGTTCTCCATCCTCCTACCTTGTCTGCGAAGGCCCTCACCAGCTACATCAGCTGCTTTGTTGATCCTCAACCAGTAGTCTACAGGGTTCTCATTGGGTCTGGGTAGAGTGGCATAGAAATCTGACAACGGGAGGCATGATGACACATCACTGAAGTACTTGAGAAGGATATCATAGATGAGATCAGGGTTCTGCTTCACATCAAGTGTCTGATCGCTTCGCAAACCAACCCTCACAACATCCTTTGCCTTACCCATCAGCCTTGCCAGTATCTCCTCAGCCTGTTCATGCATTGGACATTTCTGCTTTCTCAGATAAGCTTTAGACATGTCAATCCAGTCCTGGACTGAACACTTATCAGAACTATCATCTCGGAACATTGGTGGTTCCCTGTCTGATGTTACATTCACAGTAACGCACGGAACCTCCTGTCTAACAACATTAGGATCAGTTACAGGATCTGGAGGCGATGTGCAGTTGAGGTGTGCACTGCTCATACTACTTGAGTGAACTACACCAGCTGAAATTAACTTGGTTACAATGGACTCGCCAATCTGAGCACCTAGCTGACCCATCATGTCTGAAAGGTGATGAAGAGCTTCAGTGTCATTAACACTGGGTGTGGATGTGGGAGGAGCCTCCCCTGTAAACTGTCCGACAGCAGCACAACCTGGGTCCTGACCTGACCCTGTGCCTCTACCACTGTCAGTAAACAACTGGGAACACCCCACCTCCCTACTATTGACAGCACTGTCAATGTCTATGACAGCACTGTCTGCTCTGCTCTGACATGCCCCCCATGCACCCCTCCCCATAGGCAACACTGGACTGGCAAAAATCTCATCATTAAAACCTGGCCTCTGAGCCATAGTGGTACAGACTTGCGTTGTGTAATATTACTGAATGAAAAAAATAATAATAATAATAATGTTTAAAAAAAAATATAAAGTTACAGCAGGACATAAAAACCAAAACAATCAAAGCACTTTTTAAACTGATATAATCACAGACCTCAGACTGAATGACCATTTACTATAATACTCTGACCACACTTGATCTATCACACTAAGACCTGGCATCCACGCAGCATCCACGGAGATCGGCGTTCAGCTGATCTTGAGATCGACGTGTCACGGCACCAGTGTAACGATGGTCAAACAGCCAAACTTCTTTCATTTAATTCGTTTATTTGACCTGCAGAGAAGACATATAGAACACAATTCTTCTCTGGTCTGCTTGTGAATCCATTGAGGTGGCGGCCATGTTCTACCACCACCGTCTATGTACATTTCACATCAGGACAATTTGTTCACAGAAAGAACACAAACTTCCCTCAAACATTACAAATAACAATTACAAACAACATGTGGAGCGACATACCTGCAGAGAAGACATATAGAACACAATTCTTCTCTGGTCTGCTTGTGAATCTGCATGTTCAAAACAACATACAATAAATGTTCTGTTTCACATCATCACAATACATCACATCATCACAATACATGTAAAAACAAACAGCACAGTACTACACCAACACCTTCACCCTACATTACAAGATTCTTCATACAAACAACAAAACACGAGGAGCATTTTACATAGCGCACATACCCATTGAGGTGGCGGCCATGTTCTGACGCACCACCGCAAGTACGGCAACAAGAGAAGGACAAAGAACGTGCAGACCTGCAGTACACCCAAACTCCAAAGGGGGGCTCCAACAACAACCAGGGCTGCTCAAAGCACGGCGAAACTCATCTACATTCACCACAGCTAAACATACATTCCCAACTCTGTTACACCAGCACCGTCCTAAAGGGAGGTCAGAGCTGTAAAAACATAATAATAATAATACATTTTATTTATAAAAGCACTTTACATAAGAAATCTCAAAGTGCTACAATTAAAAACAAAAGATAAAACAATAAACATTTTCAATTAAAAGGCTAAAAAGGCTCTATTAAAAAGGTGGGTTTTAAGGCCTCGTTTAAAAGCGTCCACGGACTGTGGTGCCCTTAGGTGGTCAGGGAGAGCATTCCACAGCCTGGGAGCAGCCGAGCAGAAGGCCCGATCTCCCATAGTGCGGAGCTTGGTCCTGGGGGTTTTGAGGAGGTTGGTGGCAGTAGAACGGAGGGTGCGTGAGGAGGTCTGAGGGGTAGGGAGGAGTTCCTTGAGGTAGGGATTGTATGACAGTAGGGTTGTATGACAGCCTACTGCTGTTGCGTCAATACTTACTTTAAATAATTTAATCCACTCTCTTCACTGAACACATTTGCTTACTTGGTTTGTGCTGTGCCAACACTTGAAGAAACACTGTTTTTACCTAAACTCAGTCTAGAGGTGGTTTTAAATTGTGTCAATTCTATCTTTGTGGTATTTTTGTGGGGTTACTGTAGGTCAGATTCATTTTACTTGGCAACAGTTTCCATCTCTTACCTGTTGTTTTGACATTTTCCCATGTTGTACTGAGGGATCTCTGATGACCATTAACCTATTCTCTATTATCTCTCTCATTACATAAGAGTTGTGCTAAAGCAGTGTCACAATAACATTTGGAAGCACTACTGCTTAGTGTTCTCTACCTTAACACTAGAACAGCCGTGCCTTTTTTACCTACTAAAAGAACCTCTTTACAATGCCCAAGCTGCTATTTACACACAACGACCACTAGTTGTCCGTCTTGTAAATTAGCCTGCCTCCTACACAGAAAAAGGGCAAAACTATCTTCTCCTGAAGTGATTTTGAAAATGTAAGGATACTGGGTAGTAGAATGCACATATCTAGGAAAAGTCATGAAAGGAGGGTCCTGAAATTTGAGTTGGAGTGCAAAGATATAACATTTTTCTTTTCTCACAGGGGTCAAATGACCCCACCATGGCTGTTCTAGTGTTAAGTACCTACCCCTGTGTTTCCAGATCTGAAAACATTAGATGGCTGTATGCAATGCTGGTGGTCTAGACTCTAGCCTCTTCTTATCCACCTCATTTTTCTGGTTTTCTGCTCGAAATTACATGCCCACAGTGAATATAGAATATCTCCACAATCACAAGGGCCTTCATAATGATATTGTTATCAAAAGCTAACACCTGTGGGGTGGCTGTAGAAGTGTCAGAATCAAAATCTATGTTACTGTGTCAGAGCAAATAGAGCTAGAACATTATAAAACATCTCAAATTCAGTCTCCGCCTAAAAAACCAACAGCTTTTACAGTGAATATCACCTTGGAAACCTGATAACCAAGCCCAAATCATCTAGGAATCAGTACTCCAGGGTCTTATTAGTACTTGTGCCAAAGTTGATGCTAGTAATGTGAGCAAATGCAACTTTGTACCTGTTTTAGTACAGGTATGTTTAGGCGGACACCTATATGTTTAGGCCATTTGGAGATATTTTGGCACCATCTTTGACCTTTGACCTTTCTCATGTATCAGATGATGGGGGATTATTATTATTATTTTTAGTTTTTTTGGGGGGGGGATTTTTTGGGGTTGGCCGACCAATGGTATGGACATTCGGCGTTGAAACCGGACATGACACATTCTCCAGTTGGAGAAAACTGGATGTGACTTAGGCCGTGTTTACCATCTCGGGAAAAAAATGGTGGCATCTTATAGCATGCAAAATTGTGAAAAAAATGTGATATCGATGAAGAGAATTGATCGAGGTAAACTCTTTATATCACTTCGGATCCACCTGTGGGTCCGTTGGATCCTAACAGGCTAGACATCCAATGGGTTTAGGAGGGCCCCCGCCTTATAGTGTCGTTTCCCTTCCTTTGCCATTTCCAGTGCACTAAGTCATGTGGGTCGGGTCACCGGCGTCGCAGGGGGCTGTGTCTGGACGACCAGCAGGAGGAGGTCCATGAGATGTTCTGTTCGGACCAGAGGAGGAACGTAGACTCGGAGATCTGCAACACAGACGCCTGCGAGTTCATCTGGATCACAGGAGAGTGGACCGAGGTGAGATCTAGATCAATATGAAGTGTTGATGAATGCATTCAGTTGATTATGTGCTATTTCATGTAAACTGAACCCCAAAATTGCTCCCAGTGCATGGCAGCTTGCCGCCGTTGGTGTGTGAATGTGTGTGTGAATGGGTGAATGAGAGGCCGTTGTAAAGCGCTTTGGAGCAGCAAAAAAGGCGCTATATAAGTGCAGTCCGTTTACCATTTACCATGCAGACATGCCTAGAATAGTATTTGGGTGATTACAGACACCTGACCTGTTTCCCTCCCTCCCATTGGCAGTGCTCAGCCACCTGTGGACCGGGATACCACAGACGGCTGGTCTCCTGCAGTGAGGTGCATGCTGGGAATGATAACTATGAGTATGGGCATCAGTCTCTGTCCAACTGTCCCGGGCCGCCCCCTGAGAACTACATGGCGTGTAATCAGCGGCCCTGCGCGCTGGCAGAGGAGTGGAGGGTTGGAATCTGGGGACCTGTGAGTGGCTGTCACACACACACACACACACACACACACACACACACACACACACACACACACACACAAACACACACACACACACACACACACACACTATTACCCATGTTCATCTCTCTGCCCACTCGCCTTAACACTAGAACAGCCATGAAAACAAATGTTATATCTTTGCACTCGATCAAATTTCAGGACCCTCCTTTCATGACTTTTCCTAGATATGTGCGTTCTACCACCCAGTACTATTCTAGGTCAGGATAAGCTAGTATAAACAGGGGTGCACATAACTTTTTGGGGCCAGTGCTCAGAGGAGCACCTAGGGATGCTGCTTGGTGCTCCCCGAGCTCGCGAGTCACGACCCCATCCCACAGGATGGATGAAAAAGGGATACATGGATAACTTATATTAGCAAAACGACATTTATTCATAAATAAAGATGAACGAACAAATGATTGTGTGCAAAACAAAATAAACAAATGCAAAATCAAATGACTGCTCTTTAAGCATGAAAGTCTGTCAGACTCCTTTAAACACAATGAAATCAACTGACATCTCTTTAAGCACTGCTCTGTTCTGTAAATACTGAAATCAACTTTTCAACAAAAAGTTACAGCCTAAGCATTTACTTATGCTACAAGCTTAATCATCATCACTGCTCTCTTGACTGCTGTAAGTTATCACTGTCCTCAATTTCAACCATGGTAGAGGCTGTTGTAGGCCATCACTTTAAATAGCTCGTTATTTTGATTGTGCAACAAAGCCTTTTTTTTTTCTTTTTTCTAATAGAATTCCCAACCATATTCCCTGGGTCAGGGGTCTAGGTGCGATAATGAAGCTGTAAAACAAACGTCTGAACGTTTGAAAGCTTCAGAGAAAAGAAACGTGAAGTCCCTTGGTGTTGTTTTTCCTTTTAGCGACGAGTCGTTCGGGACTGAATTTTCAAGTGTTGGTGTGATAACCATGGGATACGCGATACGCGGAATGAAAGTACGAGTTACGATACTTTCCGAATGTTTTCGTGAGGGGAGTCGCCGTGGTCGTCGTGATGGATTACTCGTCGCGCCTTCGGCTGAGGGGACGGCAAATAGTTACTTACTTGGTGGGGCTTGCTTCTTGGACCCAGCTGTTGGTGCGCAAAAGCGCCTTCATGCCGCTGATCAGCCGCGCAGCATGCATTTTGGCGACGCATGCGCACTGGCGCACCAGTTATGTGCACCCCTGAGTATAAAGCTATTTTGCAGTTTACAAGCAGCCAACTAGTGGTCATTGTGTGTAAATAGCAGCTTAGAATTGTAATGTGGCGGCGCTTTTAGTCGGTAAAAAAGGCACGGCTGTTCTAGTGTTAATGCCTCCACTTGACACAAAAGTGCTGTTTTATATGTTTATTTATATATTATATATACAGTATATATTAATATAATTAATAATAGTAATAATTCCAAAATAGATACACTTACATGACGTGATACATCTTACATTTATCTATTTGCAGTCCAGAATGAACACTAAATAACGTATCTCAGGGTTACAGTATGGTGTGATTACTTTCATGTTTCTGGTTCTAAACATGCTGCTGCTCTACTGCTGTATCAGTACTGTATCAGTTTTTATTATTATTTTTAAATGACTGGACTTTTTAAATAGGCACTACATTTTATAAACACTGCTATGTCTGTCTGTTTTTATTGAATGTATTAATGTATGTGACCTATGTGTGTTTTTAATGTGGAAATGTATTCTTGAGCTGCACTTCTGCCTGTCGAAGGAGAATCTCTGTCACTGTGTGACAGAACAATAAAGCTATCTTGAATCTTGAATCTTGAATCTGTTCTTGTCTTCCCCTCAGTGCTCAGTGAGCTGTGGAGACGGACAGATGGAGAGGACGGTGCAGTGTGTGTCGGGCGAGAGCCGGACCAGTGACCGGTGTCCCTCAGACACCAAACCAGAGGCCAGGAAAGCCTGCAGCAACATCGCCTGTGAGTGGAGATGTACTCATTCTCCCCTTCAGTCAAGGCTGAACTCTCAGGGCCACTAAGGGAATCTCAGAGCCTACTTAGGACCACTAAGGACATCTCAGAGCCTTCTCAGGACCACTAAGGGCATCTCAGAGCCTTCTCAGGACCACTAAGGGCATCTCAGAGCCTTCTCAGGTCACTAAGAGCATCTCAGTGTGTGTGTGTGTGTGTGTGAGTGTGTGTGTGTGTGTGTGTGTGTGTCTGTGTGTGTGTGTGTAATAGCCCCTTTATCTCTTCTAAACATTCCTCGATGTTCTCTCTCTTAGGCCACTTGCCCAGTAGCTGTAAGGACGTCCAGACTGTGAACAGTCATCTGCCTGACGGAGAACACTTCCTCAACATACAAGGAAAAGCCCTCAAAGTAAGACAACTATACTCAAAGGCATCACATACTGTCACTTCTTAGGTGGACGTTGTTGCCCCCATTCCACAGAGGAGTGGTTTCCAGAATGAAGGAATGAAGTAAATGAAAATAATTTAGAGATCTGTATCAGTGCCAGTCGAAACCATGTCATCTTCTCAAATCAGTACACATGCTTTTAGTTATATTACGGTTTAGACTGATCCCTGTTTGCCAGCTCCCTTCCTGGCATCAGAACCTGGTGGTAAGTCTCACAGACAGATCCACATCTGTACGACAAGAGTCCGAGGGGGAAGTTCCCTAGACTACTGTCTGTCCATCCGTTCGAGAGCCGGGCCAACCCAGGTCAGGTCCTAGTGCATTGAGTTCAGGTTCAGAGAGAGTAAATGTGTGCGTGCGTGTGCGTGTGTGTGTGTGTGTGCGTGCAAATTCAAATTTCCTCTGCCCCCCACCCTCCCCCCATTCTCCTCCTCCTCTTCCTTCCCTCGCCCCCTCCTCCCTCTTCCCTCGCCCCCTCCTCCCTCTCCCCTCGCCCCCTCCTCCCCCTCCCTCTCTCCACAGGTCTACTGTGCAGGAATGCAGACAGACAGCCCGCAGGAGTACATCACCTTGACAACCGGAGAGGGCGAGAATTTTTCAGAAGTCTTTGGCTTCAGGTAGAAGAAAATTACTAATTGGAACTGTTGACGGTCTGATTGATGATAGTGTTATGGTGACTGTTAAAAGGGTGGTGGACAAATTCTGGTTTTAGAAAGAACAATGTTATAACGAACTATAACTTTATTATCTCGCCATTGCGTGAGTTTAGTATGATAAGGTTCTATCTCTGTTTAGGGCAGTTCAGAGATATTGAGCGTCAAAGTTTTTACATTCCATTATGTTTTGCGAGATGGAACCTTTGTATTTTATTAATTACTAACTGAAAGATGTCAACATTTTAAAAATAACACCACACAGGCATTAATAAACACCTAATGGATCAGATTATGTAATAAACTCAATTTTGACAAAAATGGAGATAGAACCTTATAATTCTAACGTCACGATGTGACTTTGTATGTGCGTGTGTATGCGTCTGTGTATGTACAGTGATATGTGACCTGTGTGTGTGTGTGTGTGTGTGTGTGTGTGTGTGTTCCTTCCAGGCTGACTGACCCTACCCAGTGCCCCTTTAATGGGACCAGGAGAGAGGACTGTCCACAGTGTAGGAGAGACTACCCCGCTGCTGGTCTCTCTACCTTCACCAGAGTCCGACTGGACCTCAGCAAGATGCTCATCATCAGTGAGTGAGACACACACACTTAGTACTTACAGCTATGATTGTTTCCTGAGCAGACACACACACACACAC
>NW_027663257.1:20000-22500 GCF_963989245.1 Nansenia antarctica | reverse complement strand
AATACAAAGGTTCCATCTCACAAAACATAATGGAATGTAAAAACGTTGACGCTCAATATCTCTGAACTGCCCTAAACGGAGATAGAACCTTATCATTCTAAGCTCATGTAATGTTAATTATTAGCAATTGATATATATCCATGTGTTATATATTAATTATTAAACTGTTAATCACTATTGCATGTGTTTTATTTAGCTCCATTCCCTTCAGAAGATTCACATGAGGATGCACTGATTAGCATAGGCTATACTCTTATATATTCCTCTTTCCTCCCTGTTTTTCATTGGTCTCTCTCTCTCCCCCTCTCTCTCTCTCTCCCCCTCTCTCCCTTCTCTCTCCCTCCCTCTCTCTCTCTCTCCCCCTCTCTCTCTCTCTCCCCCTCTCTCCCTCTCTCTCCCTCCCTCTCTCTCTCTCTCTCTCCCTCCCTCCCTCCCTCCCTCCCTCTCTCTCTCTCCCTCTCTCTCTCCCTCTCTCTCTCTCCCTCTCTCCCTCTCTGTCTCTCTCTCTCTCTCCCTCTCTCTCTCTCTCTCTCCCTCCCTCCCTCCCTCTCTCTCTCTCTCTCTCTCTCTCTCTCTCTCTCTCCTCTCTCTCTCTCTCTCTCTCTCTCCATTTTCACAGCAGCTCTATTCAGGTGTTCTCCATGTCAAGATGTCCTATTTCTTAGCGGTGCTAGCAGCAAGCGCCATCCTTCAAACGACCTCTACTCCATCCCCATGTGTACATATGTAAATAAAAACCAGGTGTAAGTACTGTACATACAGAACATGGTAAATTAATTATTTATATTATATTATACTCAGCATTTATTTTTGTATTGTAAGATCGTTTCAGAATTGTTGTGTTTTAAACAAATACCACATATGTATTTTATATCTATTCACCTCTCTTAACTACAGTATGCATCAAATACCATAAATGTGTGCCTTTTTAATGTTTGCAATTTTCAGTAGCTATACTGTATGTATGCAGAAGTTGTCCCACACTGCACTTATCAAGAAGCCATCCGTCCAATTGAGTCCTATGCAGTACTGTAACTTGTGTTTCCTGTAGTGGCGTCCTTCTCCCGGCAGGGGGCAGTATCCTTCATGCTTATGGCTATTTCCCCCATGCTATAAGATGTGTCACTATCCTTCCTGATACTTTTCCTCTTTTACTATAACCATGCTATATGATGCCTCACTATCATACTGGTTCAGTAACATCTACTAACTAACTGGGTCTTTTTGGAACTCAACAAAAACATGCTGCGTCATGAGTCCTGTCCTTGCTTTTCTTAAGTCGTGACGTTAGAATTATAAGGTTCTATCTCCATTTTTGGTCAAAATTGAGTTTTTTTACATAATCTGATCCATTAGGTGTTTATTAATGCCTGTGTGGTGTTATTATTAAAATGTTGACATTTTTGAGTTAGTTATTCATAAAATACAAAGGTTCCATCTCACAAAACATAATGGAATGTAAAAACGTTGACGCTCAATATCTCTGAACTGCCCTAAACGGAGATAGAACCTTATCATTCTAAGCCCACGCAGTGCTGAGGTGCTCTTGGGTCTAGGTGTTGTTGGATACCACCAGTTGGCTTCACTCCAGTGCTACTACTACTACAGACATACTGGCCAGGACCATCTAAGTTCAACACCATTCAGTCAAACAGCTGCAGTTGAGCACAGCGGTGTAGGTCAGGTGCGCTTAGCCCCTCTGAGGCAGATGGGAGAGAGAGAGAGCCGTGCACAGATCAAGCACAGAGGCGGGTTACTGAACCGTAGCCTACCCTGCTGTACAGATCGATCTGGGCCAGCCATGGGGAGACAGGGTGTGATCTGGGCCAGCCATGGGGAGACAGGGTGTGATCTGGGCCAGCCATGGGGAGACAGGGCGCCGCAGAGGCAGCTGCTGCAGATCAGGCAGGTGGCGCTACTATAGAAACACTGCAGACGTCTCCAGGTGGTACTACCAAGGACATAGGAAGTGTGTTTAGTGTGGAGTGTGGCTGCTTAAAATGTCCAGAGCAAACGCTGCAGACATCTCCAGGTGGTACTACCAAGGACATAGGAAGTAGATTTAGTGTGGAGTGTGGCTGCTTAAAATGTCCAGAGCAAACGCTGCATGTCACCTGTTAAACAAGCAATTCTGTAGATTTTTTTTTATGGGAGAATAACCAAGTGTGGAGTATGAGGGGAAAAGCATGAAATGATCGGGTCTCGAGTGCACCTAGTTCAGTCCTCTTAAACATCTCTGCATATATTTGTCAGTATGTCAATCCCAACTCATGGAGAGTTGAGAGTGACCCACTGTGTGTGCTTGTTAGGAGATAAAGTCAGTTTAGAGATTAAATATGACAGTTTAAGAGAGAGAAAAAGAAAGGGGTAGGGGTTCATTTGCTGAAATGAAGTGTTCTCAGTGATGAGACGCAGTTTTAAGACTATTAAGAGTGCCATAGAATGTGTCAAGAGTATAGACAGACACTGCCCCCCCTCAGGGCTCGGAGACCAAATCAAA
>NW_027663257.1:2500-15000 GCF_963989245.1 Nansenia antarctica | reverse complement strand
GTCTATCAAGACCTGGCCCAGCTCATGAGCGTGCGGCCGGTTTTTTGGTTATCAGGCATAATAAACCTACGTCGATAAAGGGCATTGTTACTCAAAACAAGCACTCTTTACAGACGGCAAACCATCCCTAAGGAGGATTTTCCATGGTATCTACCAGAGCGGAGACCCACCTGCCTTGTCAGAGTGTGGTCGAATCGCTACCGGTTAGAAACAAGGCGGAGACTGGCCCAGCTTACCGGCGTGTGGCCAGCTCTCTGCCTAGCGGACTTACCCCTATCACGACACGAGGCGGGTTAAACACCCCTGTCTGTAGCCGTATAGAGGGACCGTTATCTACCAGAGCGGAGATCGACCTGCCTTGTCAGAGTGTGGTCGACTCGCTACCGGTTAGAAACAAACCGGAGACTGGCCCAGCTTACCGGCGTGTGGCCAGCTCTCTGCCTAACGGACTTACCCCTATCACGACACGTAGCGGGTTAAACACCCCTGTATGTAGCCGTATAGAGGGGTCGTTATGTACATCAAAAACCCCTCCATGTCTATCAAGACCTGGCCCAGCTCATGAGCGTGCGGCCGGTTCTTTGATTATCAGGCATAATAAACCTGCGTCAATAAAGAGCATTGTTACACATAACAAACACTCTTTACAGACGGCAGCCCATCCCTTTCGAAATGACCCCACCTTGGGCTGTGCCACCTCCTCGGTGTGCAGCGGCGGCTGGGATCATACAGAAATTCAAGTTTTTTCTGTCGACTGCACCACAACAGACGGTCCAGCCGCTGTCGTTGCGTTATGCAGAATGACTAGAAGGGACAGGTATTCTGTCGGGCTGGCTAGACAGGACATTGAGGAGGGGATATGCACTACAGTTCATTCAGCCTCCTCCGCCCTTCAGGGGCGTGAGAGAGACTGTTTTTTGTCCTGCCCGATAAAGACACGTGCGCTCCAGGAGGAGATTACGAATCTCCTAACAAAGGGCGCAGTGACATTGGTTCCGAGGGACCAGTGGGACATGAGATGGTACTCCCCGTATTTCCTTGTCCCAAAGAATTCGGGAGACATGAGACCCATACTAGATTTCAGGGTCCTCAACGAGAGACTGGCGAAACGCCCCTTTCGTAGATACCTGAGGGTCGCGTATTTCGTGTGCCAATCACAGAGTGGCACAGGAAATTCCTACGTTTTGCTTTCCAAGGGAAGGTTTACGAGTACACGCGCCTGCCCTTCGGGTGCACGCTTGCTCCTCGTTTTTTCTCCAAATGCGTGCAGACAGCACTCGAACCACTGAGGCGAAACGAGATACGCATATTAACATATCTCGACGACCTACTGGTCTTGGCCCAATGCCCAAATCGAGCCATTCGGGACGCAACCTCACTGGTGCAGCACCTCACTCAGCTGGGGTTAGCTGTAAACTGGACAGAGAGTGCTCCGTGGCCGGCTCAACAGTTTTCCTATCTAGGCATTCAGTTGGATACTGCCGGGATGAGGGCCAGTTTATCGGCACCACGGAGAGCGACACTGACGTCAGCTCTCCGGGTGTGTCGAGTGACAAATACAATCACCGCTCTGTCAAGGATGTCCATACTAGGACTGATGTCTGCAGCCCATGTAGTGGTCCCCTTAGGCCTGTTACACATGCGCAGACTGCAGAGGCGGTTCGCACGACTGCGACGGGTTCCAGTGAGACGCCGTCGCAAGTTGATTGTAATACAGAGATCGGTCAAAACCGACCTGAGCTACTGGAGAGACCCGCGCGTCATCGCGCGCGGAGTCGCCTGAGTTCGCTGAAAGCTCTCCACATTCCAGGTCTGCTCAACGAAGGAGCAGATCTGTTATCACGGGGAGGCCCGAGGGACGACGACTGGAGGTTAGCACCCTCCATTGTGTCGCTGATTTGGGCACGGTTCGGGCAAGCAGAAGTGGTTCTGTTTGCGTCACGGACGAATGCGCAGTGTCACCTTTGGTTCTCCCTGCGCGAACAGGACAACCCGCCATTGGGAGTCGATACATTCGCACACCACCCATGGCCGAGGGTCCTGTTATACGCGTTCCCACCCCTGACATCTATCCTCCCACTGTTGGCACGAGTGAGGTCAGAGAGGCTAGAGTTAATTCTTGTAGCCCCGGACCGTCCCGGAGCCCTGTGGTTTCCGGAACTGATGGAGATGTTGGTAGAGGGCCCATGGCCCATACCTCATCGACAAGATGCACTCTCTCAAGCCGGAGGCTTGGTGAAGAGGCCGCCTATGAGGGGGGGCCCCTCATGGCCTGGTTACTGAGAGGGATTGTTAGAACGCAGGGGTCTGACAGACGCGGTCATTCAGACCATTCAGAGTGCGCGCGCGCAATCCACTGCAAAGGGATATGCGGCGCGCTGGCGAGTTTTACACAGTGGTGTGAGGGACAGGACGTTGACCCTGTCTGTTGTCGGGTCGAAACGTTCTTGTGCTTCTTACAGTCGCTGTTGACAAGGGATTGGCGGCGGGAACTATTAAAGTTTACGCGGCTGCCATCTCAGCTTGTCATGAGGGTTTTGCGACAACGACACTGGTTTTTCAGTCATTCGCTGGTTTAGCGTTTTTTGACTGGAGTGTGTAGGCTTAGACGCCCTCATATGACTCTAATGCCAAAATGGGACCTGTCGATTGTGCTAGAGGCGCTGTGCGTGCCCCCATTCGAACCCATTGTCACTGTGTCGTTGCGTTTTATTGTCTCTCAAGACGAGTCTACTCCTCGCCTTGACTACGGCTGAGCGAGTGAGTGATTTGTGCGCTCTCTCGTCACAGGCAGATTGTTTGATCATATCTGATGACGAGACAAAAGCTGTATTACGCCCTAACCCGGATTTTATCCCTACGGTTAATCGTGGGTTTAGGGTTCAGAGCTGTGCTCTGAGCGCCTTTTTTTCCTCCTCCTCACGACGGAGAGAGGGAGAGGCGTTTTACATTGTATTGTCCGGTGCGCGCGTTGGCACAATATGTGAAGCGCGAGGCAGGACTGAGATCTTCTCCCCGGCTTCTGATCTGCTATGGCGGACAGAAAGCCGGGACACCACTCTCGAAGCAGAGGCTGTCCCTTTGGATTTGCGAGGCTATTAGCCTCGCATACGAATCGAAGGGGCAGCCCGTGCCGACTGGCATTCGGGCTCATTCCACCAGGGGCATGGCCGCATCAGTGGCCATTCTCAGGGGAGTGGGAGTGGAGGAGATATGTGTGGCGGCGTCTTGGTCGTCGCCATCACTTTTTATACGGTGTTACTTGAAGATATTTCTTCCTCATCCTTTTCTCATTCTGTCCTCAGTTTTGCTGATGACTGATGTAGTGGGGAAGGCACTTGGATTGCCCTGGTCATGGGATTCTATTCAAGTGCTGTCAGGATGAATACGGATGTGCCTGGGGAAGGGACCCTCCTCCAGGACATGTTCCGTTAGATCAACAACCCTACGTGCTCACGTAAGGGTTAGGTCAGTGATATTCTTCCTCAATCCTTTCTCATTCTGTCCTCAGTTTGCTGATGACTGATGTTGTGGGAAGGGCACTTGGATTACCCTGGACATGGGGATTCTATTCAAGTGCTGTCAGGATGAATACGGATGTGCCTGGGGAGGGGACCCTCCTCCAGGACATGTCTGTTAGATCAACAACCCAACGTAAGGGTTGGGTAAGTGATATTTCTTCCTCATCCTTTTCTCATTCTGTCCTCAGTTTGCTGAGGACTGATGTAGTGGGGATGGCACTTGGATTACCCTGGTTGGGGATGCTATTCAAGTGCTGTCAAGATGATTACGGATGTGCCTGGGGAGGGGACCCTCCTCCAGGACATGTTCCGTTAGATCTACAACCCTGCGTGCTCACGTAAGGGCTAGATCAGTGGAGCAGACTCGGTGTGGGTTGGGCCAACTTTTTAAGGTTGTCTTGAACCAACATCAGTGGTCAGCTCCGGGTGCCGCTGAGATTGTTTTCGGATTAATAGTCTCAGTGGGGGTACATTTGGCCTCGCTCGCTCCGCCTAAACCAATAGGAGCAGAGCTCCCCTATGGGGCGGAGCTCCACGATATAGAACGATAGTTATGGAGATAGACTCCAGTTCTATGAGTGGAGCGGAGCCCCATAGGGCTGCTGGCCCACTTCGACTCGTTCAAACCCGGCTGTTTTGTATGTTTGGGAGAATGATGGAGCGATGTACGCCCCTTTATATAGCACCCCAGGCGGGCGCAGGCATTGAAAAATTCAGTCATTGGCTACTTTAGGTAGCGGGTAAACCAATAGGAGCAGAGCTCCCCTATGGGGCTCCGCTCCACTCATAGAACTGGAGTCTATCTCCATAACTATCGTTGTTCTGGGAGCGATTCACACTGTTACGTCCGTAGTGTGTTTGTGTTGTGTTTGTTTCCTGTGTCCTGGTGATTGTCCTTCCTCCCTGCCTTATCGCCATGGTGACGGCCTGATTGGGCACACCTGTGCTCCATCCTCAATCAAGGGTGGAGGTGGAGGATAAAAGCCTGGGAGAGACACTCAGATGGGGCCAGTCGGCCAGACTACAACTTGTGTCTGTGTCTGTGTCTGTGTCTGTGTCTGTGTCTGTGTCTGTGTCTGTGTCTGTGTCTGTGTCCACGCACAAAGTAGATGTCCTGACTCCTAACCGACTTGCCAAAACTATAGTTTGTTAACATGAAACCCGTGGAAGTGGTTAAATAATGAGCTTTAATGACTTCAACCTAATGTAAACGTCCCACTTCAACTGTATGTCGGGGGTCTGATATTACACGCTCGATTCACTTCCCAGATGGTTTATCTGGAAACCACAGGTGTTTGAAACTACCGGTGTTTGGCAGAGCAAATCACTCATCTTCCTGATAAGATCAGAATGGAACGCAGCAACACTCTACTGTACGCATGGAAAGTCCCCTGAAGAGCAGCTTAAATTACTGGACTCGAGCCACTAAATCTCATGTTCTCAATGTAGGAGGTAGGATTCTTTACTTCAAGGCTATTGGTTCAGAACTCATTTGATTATGGAGAAATACTGTAGAGCTGAACCTTGGATTGATATAGAGGAAGGTGTTTACTTGGTGGAAGATATAGAGGAAGATATAGATATATTATTATATAGATAGATATATTATAAGATATTGATATAGAGGAAGGTGTTGAACAGTATGTCTTTATCTACACACTCTATATATTATTCATATTGTCACCTTCAAATAATGGCGTACGTCACTTCTTTTGAGGAAATGTATGTTTTGATGCCTAAATATCATCTATTTTAGATTTGGTTCAGTTTACTGTCACGCAAAACGTGACAATATGACTTTATCTGACCGTTATTTTAAGAAGGTGACGAGATGCAGTTGGTGCCCACTGATGTTTGTTTGGTCTAGTTAGTCTTGTGAAGTGACATTTGTTGCTTCTTTAATGTGGTCTGTTTGATGTACCTCACTGCATTGTGTGTGTGTGTGTGTGTGTGTGTGCGTGTGTGTGTGTGCGTGCGTGCGTGGGTGTGTTATGTGCATTGTGTGTGTGTGTGTGTGTGTGTGTGCGTGCTAGTGTGCATGTGTGCTTGTGTGTATATGTGCGTGCATGTGCATGTGTGCATGTGTGTGTGTGTGTGTGTGTGTGTGTGTGTCTGTGTGTGCGTGCTAGCGTGCATGTGTGTGTCCAACACGCTTCAGTCTCACCTGGTGTAGTTACTGTTTACCATTTCCATGGATCCCAGACGTAGGTGTGTTCTGTTAGAACACGCAGCAGCTAACAACACTGCCCAGGTGTCTCTACCTGGTCTCATTCACCGCTCTGCACCACGCAACACTGACAAGCCCAGGAGAGACACACACACTCACAGACACTGAAAGGTAAGTTGAATGGATCTTGCATGCAATCGTGAACTTTTGCATCATTAGAATGCACCCCTAATGTAGGTCTACAAAATACCTTCTGTTTTCATTTCATTTCATCATAATTGTATCTGTTTGCATTTGCCTTGTATGCTCTGGCATGAGCTCAGCAGTATAACCTTATCAACAGTTCATACCACTCCTCCTCCCCCCTCCCTCGCTGATGTCCTCTGGCGACACTCAATCTGGAGCAGACTGCTGACTGCATGGGTGGTTGTCATTGTGGAGCGAGCCGGGTGTGCTGTAGAGTTTAGCCTGGGGTTAATGAAGCAGTGGGCAAGTGTCCCACCTGGACTTCAGCCTCCAGAGTAGACAAAGTATAGTCCAGCATTGAGTTTTTTACATAATCTGATCCATTAGGTGTTTATTAATGCCTGTGTGGTGTTATTTTTAAAATGTTGACATTTTTGAGTTAGTAATTAAGTTCCATCTCACAAAACATAATGGAATGTAAAAACTTTGACGCTCAATATCTCTGAACTGCCCTAAACGGAGATAGAACCTTATCATTCTAAGCTCACGATATGGTAAAGTATAGTCCATGTTACGACCCCATAGATGGTCTAGGCCTAGGGGATATGGGGTGTAACAATTAAATAAAACCGGACAAGGGACAAGAATCTGAGGAGATGGGAGATATAAAATAAACTAGATTTATTGTAAAAAAAGGATAACAAAAACAGGTTTCTGTGAAACACTTTAACAGAAATCTACTCTATAAAAGAAGAGAGCATGAATCTACTCCTGTATTACCATAGGTCACTGCTACACACAACTCTTTAGTTTGTAGTAAAAGCACCTCTGTATGCGGCGTAGCATCTCTGAAGCGTTGACGTTGCCCTGCTTTAACAGGACTGAGAGAGTAACCTCTGAATTATACATTAGAGCAAATGTGTTTTCTTCAGCTAACGTAGTGGAGCTGTGGAGGTGTCTGCATTCATATTCATCAGAGCACGATGATTAATGGTTGGTTGGTGTTTTCTCTTAGTAACAGTTTGTTTTTAAAATGTTAAATATTCAGAAGCTATTTTTGTATGTCGTTATCATCAGGCTTACAGTGTGTGTGTGTGTGTGTGTGTGTGTGTGTGTGTGTGTGCGCGTGTGTGTGTACCATGGATCATGGTTCTCAGACACATTCCGAGACCTTCCCACACAGATTAGAACAGTGACCTCAGCCCTTCTCCTGTGCTAGCGCCTCAGACACCTCGGCCTTCTCAACAAGAAACAATAATATGAGGTGAAATGTACTACAATATGTGACGCAAACGAATCCATGTATTACAGAAATAAATAATAATATTATTTTAGCTCCAAGCAGGAACCCTCGTTATCCGAAACCACGTGTGTTTGTAGTAAACTAATGAGCTGAAATGGATGTGCACACTCTGTGTTTGGATGATGCAAAGGTGGCTGCTCATGATGATCCAGATGATTCTGAATGGACTGCACTTATATAGTGCCTTTATCCAAAGCGATTTACAACTCTCATTCACCCATTCACACTCACTGGGAGCAATTTGGGGTTCAGTGTCTTGCCCAAGGACACTTCGACATGTGGCCAGCCGGGGCTCGAACCGCCGATCTGCCAACCTTGCGATCGTTAGACGGCGGCTCTACCTCCTGCGCCACAGCCGCCCCTAAAGCCAGGAAAAGATTACAAAAATGGAAAAACTCCAACAGCCGCTAGACAGTGCCATCATCATTCCTCACGGTACATTAGAAAGCTTTGAACTTAGGTCTGATTATCTTCTAGCTTGATGTACACACACAAACAATTTGGACCTGTGTGTGTGTGTGTGTGTGTGAGACAGTCTCTGTTGTTGTTGTTGTTGTTGTTGTTGTTGTGCAAGGTCTGTCTCTCATCAAGCAAGGTTCTGTGTCCTCATACCAGACATAGGTGTGTGTGTGTGTGTGTGTGTGTGTGTGTGTGTGTGTGTGTGTGTGTGTGTGAGCGTGCGTGCTAAAAGTAATTCCTCCATACACAACATGAGACTTTCTCTCTCTGTGTGTCTGTCTGATGACTTTTTCTCATTCCTTCTCTCCCTGTATCTCTCTTTCTCCCTCTCTCCCTCTCTCCCTGTATCTCTCTTTCTCCCTCTCTGTGTGAGAGACTGCTGATGTTAGACTGTGTCAATGTTTTCTGCCCACAGGTGAGTAAGTGTCTGAAGGTCACCCAGCTCTCCTGGAGACAAAGCAGAGACACACACACGCTCAGATATACAGCATGTTGTGAGCTTAGAATGATAAGGTTCTATCTCCGTTTAGGGCAGTTCAGAGATATTGAGCGTCAAAGTTTTTACATTGATTCCATTATGTTTTGTGAGATGGAACCTTTGTATGTTATGAATTACTAACTAAAACATTTCAACATTTTAAAAATAACACCACACAGGCATGAATAAACACCTAATGGATCAGATTATGTAATAATTCTAACGTCACGATGTGTCTGTCCTCTTTTCTCCTGAGCACTGTGCTTCTGTCTGCACCACTTAAAGAAAAAAACACTTAACACACCATCATAAGAGCTCTTCAAAACACATACGTCTTAAGAAACTTAAAGATAGAATCGTTGGTATACACAAGCTAAGTACCATGTCTTCGATAAAGAAAAGCCACGAGGGAACTGTGAGGGATTGTGTAAGACATGTTCACAGTAAGTACCAGCCCTTTTCTTTGAAGAGGCAAAAGACATGGGTACACAATAGCCATGTAACGTGAACAGATGAGACCAGAGCCTTGAGCACAGAGATGAAGGGCTCTCCGTGTGTGAAAGAATTCCTCCTTTGAGAGGGAGGGGAAGGCCTTGGGACTCATAGCTCTCTCAGCTCTCTCAAGTGCGTTGAGCCTGTCCCGGTTTGCGCTGCAAAGCCCTTTTCTCCCTGGGTGATAAATGGCATGCACTTGTTGGAGAGAGCCAACTGTGCATTACCTCACAGGAAATTGAAATGAGAATGAATCCCATGGTGGGAGACAGAGACAGATGTCAGGCGCTTCAGTAAACGAACAGGAGGGGTACAATGAATCATCTCCAAGTCCAAATGTGATTAAGAAGTTAGTGCTGCTGCTCGGTTTCAGAGGGAATACAGTCGATTAGTCAAGTCTGTCTGTCCACAGTGAGAAAGGAAAGGGTATTCACTGTGGTTACCTTGGTGTTGGGCTTGGTGAACGTCTGGTTGGTGTTGTTGTGTGTAGAATTGGCATGGGACACAAAACACAACACACGAGCATCCAAAAGTTTCCAACCATGTAATTGTGTACATACACACACTTAAAAAAAAAAAAAATGATGGTGAGACAACCACTGTAGTGTAAGACAATGCTTGCTTGACAGATAATTGCCAGATAATTCAATCTATAATTAGTCTGTAATTATACGTAGGTGTTCCAACTTCCAAGTGTTACATTGTCCATAGAAGTAGCTTATATATTCACCAGTTGTTTTCACAGATTATTTGTTTATTTACATTATCTGTTTTCTATTGTTGGTAAATATGTAAATATGTAAATAAATTTGATTTAATTTAAAACATATTATATTAATATTGAAGTTAACTGCAGATGATTAATTATTAATCTCTGAGTATTGGAGAAGGGGTAGGATTAAATAAGCTTATGCTTCTTCCTACTCCTTTTCGGACATGTTAAGTAAATAGTGTTTTTTGTTTTGTTTTGTTTTTTCTTGTTTTTGTGTTTTGTCTTTTGTTGTTATAACTATTTCCTTTTACACATGTTCGAAATAAAGCTTTAATTCATTCATTCATTCATTCATACATACACACACTTTTAAAAAATATATATCGTGAGACAACCACTGTAGTGTAAGACAATGCTTGCTTGACAGATAATTGCCAGATAATTCAATCTATAATTAGTCTGTAATTATACGTAAGTGTTCCAACTTCCAAGTGTTATAATTGTCCATAGAAGTAGCTTATTCCAATTGGCTGTGTAGGAATAGGGTGGAGCTGGTATTACGAAAACCACCGGGGTCCTTCATTAATTAATGACAGGGTAATGGGATAGCGCTGTGTGGGTTTGAGGAACGTCGAGCGCCACATTGGGGATTTGTTTACGCATGGGCGCGGATCCTCTCCAAGTGTCCCCATCCCCACTGCGCTCTTACCACTACCCCTTCTCCTCTCACTGTCCCGGGACAGACGCCTGTCATGTTCACTCGCAGCTCCAAGAAAAGAGAATCTAGCAGATCGGTGAGTTATGATAGTCCGATTTTTTGGGGTTTGTTTCTCTAAAATCTGCCGAAGGTGGTCGATGTTCGGTGGGGGACAAGCGTCATCATTCCCGAAAGTGCATTGCATATTGCAATTCGTTTTTCTTCTTTTAAAAATGTGCATTAATGACTAGGTCGTACTGTGGACTTCGTTTTGACTGTCGTTACATTACAGTACTGTATTCTCTTGTGCAATGCTGCTGTAGGCAAGTTTCCTCAGCTTGGTAAAGATAACGTATGCAGCACCGGTACCATTCAAAGGTTCATTAAACAACATCAGCCGGATGATGGAAGAGACAGTTAGTTTTTCCGCCAATACGCAACTCTGTTAAACCTTTCTATTCATTTATATTTCACCAGTTTCTTCTCTTATTTGTGCCACAGATTTCCACATGTGTGCCCCCAGGCAAGGCACTTAATGCAGAATTATTCTGTATTCAAGAACTCCTTGAAAGCTTTTGTCACTTATAACAGATTTCCTTTCATGCTAATAAACCTTTCTATCTGTAGAGGTGATTCTCCAATTGAGAATTGCATCTTGTTTACTGTGACAGGGCATTGTTAGAATGGTCTATTATAATGTAGGCTATGTACATGCAATGTGTTATCAGAAAGTTCACTGAAGTGTTTGGTCAATAAAGAGACGCTTCGTGAGCTTAGAATTATAAGGTGTTTTATGAGATGGAACCTTTGTATTTTATTAATTACTAACTCAAAAATGTCAACATTTTTAAAATTAACACCACACAGGCATTAATAAACACCTAATGGATCAGATTATGTAAAAAAAAAACTCAATTTTGACAAAAATTGAGATTCTAGAACCTTCTAGAATTCTAAAGTCACGACTTAATAACCCTCTTGGCTCTTCTCCACCACGCCAGCTGAACACCCTGGAGGAGCCAGAGAGAGGACAGCCGTGCAACGTCTGCGGAGACCAGTGTCCCGGCTTCACCCTGCACAAATGGAGGTAGAGTACCAGGTGTACACCCTCTCTCTCTCCTTCTCTAGGACACATTCACAAATCACAATGACAAGATACAGTACGTCTCCCCCCCCGCCCCCAGTTCAATTCAAGGTTTTGTTGTTGGCAACAACATCCAGGAAGTTGGGTGAAGGTTGCACCCTGTCAGAGAGAGAGAGAGAGAGAGAGAGAGAGAGACAGAGAGAGAGAGAGAGAGAGAGAGAGAGAGAGAGAGAGAGAGAGAGAGAGAGAGAGAGAGAGAGAGAGAGAGAGAGAGAGAGAGAGAGAGAGAGAGAGAGAGAGAGAGAGAGAGAGAGAGAGAGAGAGAGAGAGAGAGAGAGAGAGAGAGAGAGAGAGAGAGAGAGAGAGAGAGAGAGAGAGAGAGAGAGAGAGAGTCTTTAGGGAACACTACACATAGTACATAGCCCCACTGCAGTTGTTTAGAGCCTACATCCCTGTGCTAGTGAACAGTCTCACAGTCTCTCGTCTCCCTGGAGCAGTACTGGTGCTATGGAGCAGCACAGGACACCTGTGACGAACGCTGACGAGTGCTGGAGCCAGCGTTAGAGTGTTAGAGGGGACTTAAATGGGTTCAGCCGTGCGTGACTGGGTCAGAGAGGCATTGTCCAGGTTCTGTGTGTCCTAAGATAACAGTTTACACGGGGCAAACCATTCAGGCAGTAGGGGGAGATTGAAGCAGCCGTTTTCGACACACTTTAGACATGGATGTTTGTGTTAAGAGTTATAGGAAGGAGTGCAGAGTAGGTTATGTGTGTGATATATGGTGCGTACAGTGTGATCACTGTTGTTTTTATGCTTGACTCCCTCATAGAGGTGATATATCAAGACAACATGAGGTTTCTATTGGTGTTTGAAAGAGTTTGGCTCTGTGTGTGTATGTTATATTTTATGAGAGGTACTAACTACAGTGTCTAAATCATTTTTACAAATTCGAATCTTGTGTGTGACAAGCAACAGTTGCATGGCGATACTGCGACCCAAAGTGGCTTTGACGAGGTCACTTCCTTTCATCATCATAAGCATTAACTTTCACTGTTAAGCAATGCAATGTGTTCTTTTCTTCTTGTCTATATCATGCTATTTATCATAGGACTAAAGGACATGCTCTAATTAAGCAATATCACACAAGAGGGAGTGCTGTTTTACTGAATATCAGCAAGGCTGTGATTGGGTCGTAGGTACGAGGCCAATCACAGCCGTGCTGATATTCAGTATAACAGCACAACCTCGAGTGTGATATTGCTTTTATACAACAGTTCTACAGCGCAATTTATTACTTAACAGTAATAAGTGACAACAGATTATGATTTGTTTGTTTATTTAATCATTTATTTTGGCTCCGTCAACAAAAAATTGTTCCGCAACTGGACTGTTGCCTAGTAA
>NW_027663258.1:0-1000 GCF_963989245.1 Nansenia antarctica | reverse complement strand
CCTCCACGTCCTCCTCTCGCTTCTCTGGCTGCAACACACACACACACACACACACACACAGACGGACAGACAGACACGGATGGACACACATACACAGACACACAGACAGACACGGACACACACACACGGACACGGACACACACACACACACATAGGGACACGGACGGACGGACACACACACACAGGGACACGGACACACACACACACACACAGGGACACACACACACACACACACACACACACACAGGGACACAGACACACACAGAAACAGACACGGACAAACACACACGGACACACACACACACACACACACACAGCAGCCAACAGTTGGGTTAGCATTGGGCCCTGGCCTGGTTAGTGGCTTGGGTAACATGGTCTGCTCTGCCCTGGTTGGCCGTGAACGCAGACACACACGCCTCAGGCCAACACAGTGCATCATGGGACATGCAGTCCTGCCCTCAAACACCCCCCCACCCCCCCAGCCCCCAGGTCATCCCCAGCCCCAGCCCCAACCCCAACCCCAGCCTCTACACCCTGGGAAGACAGGCTAAGTTGAGCTCTGTGACCAGGGGAGGCTGGTGGAGGTAGAAATCAGAGGACCGCCATTATAATTGCATTGGTAATTGCAGTTCTACCTCCCCCAGCCTCCCTCACACGTCTCTCCGTCTCTGGGTTGGAATGTGGAACATGGTTGGTGTCCCCCCCCCCCCCCCCGAAACCATGGCACCCCTCTGCGCTCGCCTTCCAACTCACCATACTGCCCCCCTGCACACGCCAACGCCCAAATATGGAGAGGCAATCTGCTCTCCTCTGGGCCAATGGGCACAGCCCAGGGTGACTCCTCTGACTTGACCCAGTTACCAACTGACATTACGCACAGTTCTGTTCTGCTCTGCTCTGATCTGATCTGACATCTCCTCCTTTATTCACCTCATCCTTCTTCTTCTTCTTGTTCCTCCTGTTCTTCAGCCTCTTCTCCAGCAGGATGGTCTCGTACCTG
>NW_027663259.1:0-53381 GCF_963989245.1 Nansenia antarctica | reverse complement strand
GACTATTACATGGACATGAAACACACATAACCTGTGTTGCAGTCACATATACGTAAACATTACGTTTGAATTATTTACTGAGCTGGTGTTATTTTTTTCAAACCACACACGGCTATTTCAGCACTACACGTTGTCCACCTACTTATGATTCACTATGAGGGGTTCAGCGTCAGTGCGCTTCGGTGCACCCCGCTGCCTGATTGTCTGTCCCTGTGTCATTCACTCTCAACATGGATAAAAGTACAATAAGCATTATTCAGGTGGAGGTAGATTCTCTATTCGGACATTATAGGCGCTATATGTGGGACTGTCGGTCCGATATTGTAAAAAAAAAAAAAAGTGGATTCTCAAAATATTCTGCTGGGCCAAATATTATTGGTGATGGGCCAGCAATGGCCCGCGGGCCGCCTATTGCCGACCCCTGCTCTACGGTTTGCCTAATAACATCCTAAACAAATTCCAATACGTCCAGAACTCTGCTGCCCGCCTGCTCACCTCCACTCGCCGTCATGACCACATCACCCCTGTCCTCCAAAACCTACACTGGCTCCCGGTCAAATACAGGATCCAATTCAAAATCCTACTCACCCCTTACAAAGCCATCAACAATCTGGCCCCCTCTTACCTTGCCGACCTCGTCCCCCTCCACACCCCTCCTGTTGCCTCAGGTCTGACGACCAAATCACCCTCAAGACCACGAGGGCCAAGCTCTGGAGAGATCTGGGGTGATAGGGCCTTTTCAGCCGCAGCCCCGTCCCTCTGGAACGCCCTCCCCAACCACATCAGACAGGCCAACACCCTCCCAACATTTAAACAGGCCCTCAAAACCCACCTCTTCAAGCTCGCCATCACCAGTTAACCCTCTCCCCCTCCCCTCCCCTCCCCATGTGTCCCCAGCACTACCTTAATTAGGCCCCTATACTTTCTTTTATTTCTTTTTGGTTTCTTTTATTATTACCACTCAATCTTTTCAGTTTGTAAAGCTATTGTTTATGTGTGTGTGTGTGTGTGTGTGTGTGTGTGTGTCTGTGCGTGCGTGCGTGCAGGTGCAGGCAGCAAGACACAAGACCCTGCAGAAAAATGAGCAAGCGAAAGTACCTCAGTGGTGCGCAAAAACGGCAAGAGCAATATAAAATGTAACAAAATGCAGTGAAACTTCCCAAAATGTTATATTTGGGGGGGCCGGCGGGGGCGGGGGTGGGGGGGCCGTGTTCCCGGGGCTCCCCAAGCGGCTCGCGGCCGGGGGGTTGGCCCGGTGGAACAAGAGGATCTACGTTCTGGGCGGGGAGAACGGCTCGCGGTTCTTCGACAGCATGTACATCTGGAAGCCCGGCTGGAGTGGCTGGGTGCAGAGGCGGGAAAAACTGCCGGAGAGGGGGGGGTCAGCCAGTTTGGATGTACCACTCTGAAGTTCCCCAAAAAGCACATCCTGTCACAACTGAGACTGGCCCGGGAGGACTGTAAACCTGAGGAGGAATGAGGATGAGGACGCGTAGCCTCGCCTGCTGCAGAAAGAACTGAACGACCCGTTAGGATTTCAACCACCCCACCCCGTAGGCCCTGAGGAGGTGCTGTCTGTCACACACTCACTGTCATATAGGGTGCGTTCATAAATACGCCCTGTGCTCTCTGTCCGTTCGGAAATTAACTGATTTCAGTTTAAGAACCAGAGCAGATTTCCAGAGCGTATTTACGAACGCACCCATAGTCAACCACCTCACCTCCACAACCACCTGACCTCCACAACCACCTGACCTCCACAACCATTTCACCCCACAACCACCTCACCTCCACAACCGACCCAATGCAGCTTCTGCGACTAACGCGGGCAGGGATGGTATTAGCACTGGGTCAGGGACTAACGTCGTGGATGCACCTGTTGCACCGCTGTGGAGGTCAGTGTTACTGCAGTTGGCATGCAGGCTGACCCGGCCGAGAGATCGTTTTCAAAACTCAAAATGATCAAAAGCTATCTGAGAAGCACCATGTCCCAGGACACACCCTCCAGACTAGCGATTCTCAGCATTGAAAGCCTGCGCGCACGTCAAATGGATTTAACAAACATACTATGTTACATAGTGAAGGACTTCGCACAAACTAATGTCAGGAGGAGACCATCCCCTGTCCCCATTGGCGAGCGCCACCTTCTGGATCGAGTACGTTATGAGAAACAAAGGAGCAGCCCACCTGCGCACTGAGGCCTACAGCCTGCCCTGGTACTCCTACCACAGCCTGGACGTGTCAGCGCTGCTCCTTGCCCTCGGCGGGGGCCTTCTCTGGGCCTCGGTCTCGATCTGCAGCCTGCTGTGCTGCAGGAGCTCCAAGAGGAAGACCAAGGTGGAATGAGTTCTGATTCTGTAGATGGAACACAGCCATTTGAGGTTATTTTGGATCCTGTACAAATGTAACTATACAGTTTGTTGATGTCACTATGAAACCGCTGTCAAGCGTTACAAAAATGGCTCAGATGATCCAAGAACCTTGGTAACAGTGAAGGGAGGAGAGGAGGCAGAGGTACAGGAAGTCCAGGATAACACAGAGAAGAACAACAAGAAGAAGAAGAGATGTAAAGTGTTATACTATAATATTATAATTATAATCCACTTTTAGTCTGTTATAATCCACTTTTAGTCTGTTATAATCCATATGTGAATTGATTTGATCAACAAAATAAATCTGTATAAAATAATAAGTCTGTAGCACTTTTACATTTGAGTTGGGGTTCTGAAGTGAACGTCTCTTGTGTGAATGTTTTGAGAACATTTCAAGGACTCCTTCTTCATTCTCCACACAATCTACAGTCTACATTATAATCTCAATACACATTACAGCTGCAGTCCAGTGTCAGGGTCTATGGAGTCATCTCTAAGTAAAGAATGGTCTATTATTTGATATTATTAGAGATATGTATTAATCTATGAATCAAATTAACTCGGGGTGGTGTGTAGCCTGTCGGTCTGTTCTTGTTGCCGTTTGTGTATGGATATGTCCGCACAGTCACACACACAGTGTCATTCTGAACAAACGGGCAGCGCGCTGTAGCTGATAGCTGTCCAGGCCAACCATAGGGTCTATCTATGCTGTAGTAGGGTTAGGGTTAACTAACGGTCTATGCTGTAGTAGGCTATATGCAGCCTTAAAATAAATGTACCGCAACATCCGTTTGAGTTAACCTCCGTTGCGAAAGGCCCCCTGCCGCCACCTTGCGGGTGGGCCTCGGGATTTTGCGGTACGCCACTGATCTCGCCATCACTACTCAATCCTCAATCAAGGGTGGAGGGAGGATAAAAGCCTGGGAGAGACACTCAGTTGGTGCCAGTGGGCCAGACAACAACTTTATAGTTGTTTTGTGTTGGTTTCTTTTGTTAGTTACAGCTGTAGTTTTGTATCCTAGTTTTGTACTTTGTGTTTATTAATCTTAGGTTCATAGTCGTTTAGTCTTAGTTGTATTTGATTGGTTACTTAGATTAGATTGCCACAAGGCCTGTTAATTTACTTTATTCTTTATTATTAATAGTGTAGATTCATTCACTCTCCTTTTTTATAGAGTAGTTTTCAGTTAAGAGTTTCACGGAAACCTGTTTGTGTTACCTTTGTACAATAAATCTTGTTTATTTTATTTCCCTTCTCCTCTGATTCTTGTCCCCCCGGTTTTATTTAATTGTTACACCCCGTATCCCCTAGAACACATATGGGGTCGTAACACTGGTTAATAGTGTGGCACTAATACTAGCCACTCACTCACACTCACTCACAGTTCACGCCAAGAGAACATCAGCAACAGTCCATTCACATCAACACACGTAATCCTTTCCCCCTGTCTCTCCTCTCACTCTCTCACCTAAAGGGTACAACAGCCAATCCCATGACTAGTTCGCTCATCAGCTAACCCACTTCAGCTGTGTCTAATCAACATGCCTGCTAACTTCCCATCCTATTATTAGGTCCCGTTTCATCTCGTGACATTTATATCAAAAGTTAGATCAGGTTTAAATATTTGTACTACAAACCGACCCAGATATTCTTGTTTCGAGTGAATCATGGCTCAAAAGAATCAGTATATCTGACACTGATAGCTATCTTGTTTGTTCTCCATCTGCTGGAAAGGATTCTGTTGAAGCACTTGGGGATCTACTTGCCCAATATACAGGCGATGAGCTTATTATAACTGGTGATTTTAACTTAAATTAGTTTAATTCAATCTCAGATGTTCGTGGGAACCTAACCCGAACCTCAATCGTTAGTTGAGACCCACTAGGCCTGATTTCAAGGACAGCTCAAAGTGTTGATTGATTGATTGATCTGATTTTCAGCAATAAAGTTGACAATTGTAGCCAGTGGAGTATTTGAATTAGGTTTATTTCGTATTTGAATTAGGTAGGTATCAGAAGCATTTGCTTAGAAAATAACAAATCTCATGTGGCCTTGAGAAGAAATCTCAAACATTTTAATGAGCCATCTTTCTTGGCAGGTTTTACTCAGAAGTAGAATTGATGTCATGTTACTATAAGTTCAATGGTGCTCAACTGGCATTGGACTTCACTGAATCAACTCAGTTGTTGGAGTCTCTAGGTACAGAGGAACGGCTGTAAATATGTTTTTAATTGGCGTACAGCACGGCTCAGCAACATCACTGACGTGCTGAGCGAGTATTTTCTAAAGAATAAAGAATAAAGAATAAAGAACAAGTACAGCTCTCTCTGTCTCTCTCCAACACCTCAGCAGGTTTTCCCGTCTCCTTCACTCTCCCGGGGGAACAAACACACACAGGTTAAATAGACCAGCAGGATAACGAGTCTGATCACTGACACCTGTCCGCAATCAGCCCGTCATCCATCCCCCACCGACAGTCTGGCTCCCTCTGCAATTTTCCCTTTTTCCTCTCTCTCTAGTCACAGAGTCTCTAGGTACAGAGGAACGGCTGTAAATATGTTTTTAATTGGCGTACAGCAACGTCACTGACGTGCTGAGCGAGTATTTTCTAAATAATAAATAATAAAGAACAAGTACAGCTCTCTCTGCCTCTCTCAGTCTCTCTCCAACACCTCAGCACCTGTCCGTAATCAGCCCGTCACCCATCCCCCATTGGACTCCTTCACTGAATCAACTCAGTTGTTGTAGGAGTCTCTAGGTACAGAGGAACGGCTGTAAATATGTTTTTAATTGGCGTACAGCACGGCTCAGCAACGCCACTGACGTGCTGAGCGAGTATTTTCTAAAGAATAACGAATAAAGAACAAGTACAGCTCTCTCTGTCTCTCTCAGTCGCTCGCCATTGATACACTTGTTGCTGTGTATTCCCAGCTTCACGTGTAGTGAGGCACGAGGCTGGAATGAAAAGACCGATGATGACGCAGACACGAGCCTTTATACTGGCATGGACTATTTTCAGTGAGTAAGTAACACAACTCGATCTATTCAGCAGTATATTCTCAACATAACAGCATAACTAATTGCTGATATATTAAATGTAAAGTATTATTGTGTTTAAAATTGTAATATGTAATCGCAATCTTTGATCAGGCAAATCATATCTTAACTACTATTGCATAGCCGCGGAAGGATATTGCAGTATGTTTGGCATGTGCTTGGGTTTCTACGGAGACTCTAACAAGTCAAAATTGGTGAACAGGAAACGGTATCCTGTCGAACCACGTGGGTGTGCAGACTTTTACTTCAGCCCAGCAACAGTAACATTCTGAGAGAAGCTCTGTAAGTTCATTAAAGAAGCTAGTAGAGTATTGGGGTGGTCTGTATAAAATTATTTAAAAAAGAATTCGAGTGGAACATTTAAAAACAACTGAAAGATATTCAAATGATAAAAATTCCCAGAAGGATTTCTGTTTGCAGTTAAAACTGTCTCTGAAGAAAGAGGCGATTCCACCACCTTTTTTGTGGGATCTAACGACATCTAAGGTTCTAAAATTGGGGGGTGCTGACTCAATAAGAATTGGTGTCTTGTTATCTTTATCTAACCAGGTCTCAGTGATAAATAATAAATCTAGTTCATAGGAGCTAATCAAGTCGTTGATTAAGAGAGACTTATTAGCTAAGGATCTGGCATTGAAAAGTGCTAGCTTGAGTGGTTTTGTGTTTGGTCTCTGTGTGGGCTGTGTGTGGCAGGGTATAGAAATTAAATTTGAGGGGTGTATAAAGCATTCAGACTTGCAATTAACTGTTCTGTTACTGATATGAACAGGGATAGCAAGAGTTGAGAGTCCCAGCTTTATATCAGGAATGTCAATGGTATCAACTCTATGGAAGCAGGGACTGTTAGAGCATCAACTGATTATGGATGTCATCCGGGGGAGGGGGATGGGTGTTGTAGATAGCATCCTGTGGCGTCGGGGTGGGGCGGTAGCTAAATTATAAGCAATTAATGTGTTTATTTGCAGGCTAGTCAGTTGTGAAAGTAATATATTAATTTAATAATAATTTATCTAAAACAATATAGCAATTGCACCTAGCCCCATATAGTTACTAGGGATGTTCCTGGAGCCGGTTGCACCACGTCTTACTAAGTACAAACTAACCCTATTTATTGCGTAAGTATTTACTAAATCAAGATTTAGTCACTACTAAACTTGAACGGGTTGCACCAAGCACACTAGTTATCACGTAGACCTTAGTAACTACTAAATATGTACGTACCCCTAAGGTGGTGTAAGTTATAACTAACTCGTAGCTAACCGTAGTTACCTCAGCGGAGATAAAGTAGCCTGCCGAAGCAGGGGAAAACCAGCCTATGGAAGCTAAACATTTATTTCGTTTGTACAATAAAAAGACACGAGCCATAGTTATAACCAGGGTTTGACGCTTACCTTTTCCCCAGGTAGCACTGTGCTACCATGTCAACAAATTTAGTAGCACACCAAGAATTTCAGTAGCACAATGAAAATTGCGCAATTTTCGTATGACGACAACAAATTATCATAATCATAACATATCAGAATTATCATAACCGGCTCTTGGCCGTAATAAAAATGGAGACTCACAATGTAAAGGGGAAGTAAGAATATTCATTTATTAATAAATGATTCATGAATAAATAAATAATTAAGCCCAGGCTTTCATATAAAATTCATAAATTCTGAGCAATTAAATGCAAAGAATGTCTGTGGTCCAGCAGTCTTGATAATCTGGTCGCCTGGCCCGCTTAGAGCTATCAAGCCATCTTTCAACCGCTGGACTTGGATCAAACTGCTCAAGCGGAGGCCCCTCCAAACTGATTCGCATTAGGTCTTCTGTGGTAGAAACGGCCAGCCTACTTCTGGTTGCACTTTTAATGCGGTTCTGGGCTGAAAACCCCCTCTCACATTGGGCAGCCGAGATTGGGAGCACCAACATAATTTGGACCATTTCCAGTATGTTCTAAGGGGAGAACAATTTTCATTTTTTATTAATTTTTAACCCTCACCTCTCACTATTCAAAAACAACATACATACAATAAACATTAATGTGTTTAAGTGTAGGGCTATCTGGATCTACTTTGCCTTACTTGGTAGTCTTTCTTATAGGGGTCCTTTGTGAGGAGAACCTCCCACAGCTCAGCATAGCTTTTGTCGCTGAAGTTCTCGCTTACGAGTACTTTCAGCCCTTCCCATTCCTGTTGCAGGGCAGGAATATCACACCCCGCTCTGAAGGATAGAAGAGAGCAATTGGGTTAGCACATATGCAACTAGTGTCTCACGTCTGTCAATGCGATGTCTTAAAATGCATTCTTACCCTGTCAGAGGCTCATGGAAATGCCTTGCCAGATTTGCAACGCTCTCATTTCCATAAGTGAGTAGGCTGGCTTGGTCTTTTGGCCAGGCATCAGGGTTGAAGACTTTGAAAGAGTCCAGTGTAGACTTGACGCCCTCATCTGACACCAAACTACCAAACCTAAAAAAGAAGATTTATTGCGATGTCAACACAATCGATTTGTGATTTACCTTGGTGTGATGCTTTTAAAAACTAAAGAGAGCACAGAGCTCCTTTAGTGTTTGTTGCCCATACCTCGCTTTGATAGCATCCATGCTGATGTCAATGGCAGCATCCACATGTCGCTTCAGCTGTGGATGTGTGAGGCCGTTCATGTTCCCCTTCAGGGTCATTCCCTTCAAAAGACACACACACACACACACACACAATCTTGGTTGTGACCATAGCAGTATTTCATCCTCAAACTCTCTCAACCCTGCATAATCCTCAAGATGATCAATGTTAAACCCTGACATCACAAACACTGACTTATCCTAAACTAACCTGGAATCTCATCTCATTTCCCTGCTGCTGTGCGAATGTGGCCAGGATTCTCTCAAACAAGCCACCTTCCTTTGGCTGTGTCTTGAGTGCCTGAAGCTTGGTTAACGTTTTTCTTATTTCTGAAGTGGCTGTGGGGAGGATTAAACTGTTCCTCTGCAGTGTGAGGCTGAGGCTGGCTAGCAGGCCAAACAGGTCACAGAGAAAGTGGCAGAATACACAGAAAAGTGTAGTCTCCATTTCCTTCTTTATCTGTTGAGTAGTTGAGTAAATGGATACGATAAAAAATGGTTAGCTGTTGAAAATAAACTTAACCATCTAACAACTTGATGACAGTAGTGTTTGCGTTTTTAACCTATTATTTAAAGCCTAACTTTAGTTTATTTATTCATAGTGGTCAACACAAGAAAACTGACCTTTTTGGCCCGTCCTTGCACTTCCACAGAAGTGGACTGTGAGGCTGCCAGATGCTCCATATGTTGGAGAACCACAGAGTATTGATCAGGATCACTGGCAAGGTCCTTCCCCTCTCCATACTGCAGGAATACCTTCAGCGCCCGGTGAATGTGGGGGATCCACCGAGTTCCCTTAATAATAATAATTATTATTAAGTGTTTTACAGGGTAAAACATCTGAATCATGTCCATAACAAAACAACATTCCAGATAAGTATTAAATACAACACCTTGACACTGCTGGGATTGTGGACATCCACTCCAAGCTCCTGTCCAAGAGCACAGAGCTCTCGTTTAGATTTTCCACTGTAGTGGTAGGTCTTCCAGATGAGGTGCAGGAGATCATAGACTATCGACACCTTTGGCTCTGTCTTCTGTAGAGTGAGTATGGCAAGCTCCAATCTGTGTAAGAAGCAGACATATTCTTCCAACACAAGAGACTCACCACTCTCAGAACAGGCCGCTTGGACACTTTCAGAACAGCTCTGTTAATGACTGAAATCAGCTCTTTAAGAGATTGTCAAAAGAGACTCTGAAAACGAAACATTGATAACTTTTGAGCAAAAGGCTGCACACACGTAATTCAACATACTGTGTTGCCACTTAATTAAAAATGTTTTCCAGGTTAAGAGTATGGAGATTGTAATGCAACTATGAATGGTTGTGTTCATGAGTATTTATTTAAAGTGTAGTATTTATTAAGTGTATAGTATTTATAGTTTACAGTAGGTAGTCATTATTTATGTATAGTGTAGCGTTATGCATTTACACTCACCTGTGTGGCATACAATGGATGGGTATGATGTGAGGCCCTGCCTCTCGCTGAAGATGGGCTATCACCCCCCCCTGCCTGCCCATGTTCACTGCGGCCCCATCAGCACCAAACGACACACACTTCTGCATCCATGCCGCTCCATCACCTTCACAAACAGCTGCAAAGGCAGCCTTTGTGGCCTTCAGAACCCCTTTACAGAAAAAAACACAATTAGAAAAACACAATAGTCTCCAAAACCAAATAGACTAATTACAACTTACATAAATTAAGACTATTAAAAAAAAACTTACCAATGGCATGGGCATGTTCGAGGGCTTGTTGTCCCACCAGAAGGTTCACAGGCTTCCCGTTGTCAAGAAGACGTACATATACAATCTCACACTCTGTGTTCGTGATGTCCGTGTCCCCATCTATCAGTACGGCGAGATAGTGTGCGGAATTGATCTTCACAGCAAGGTCTTCTCTCATGGCATCCGCTATCTGCCCGATCATGTCAGCGCATCGTTTGTCATTACTATAGGTTGGATTTAATTCAACGCCATTTTTCTTGTGAAGGGCGAATAGTTTGTGGAATTTAATAAATGGGATCTCTTCTTTTGCCACGTAGTAAGCGATGTTAAACTTTAACTTGAGCTGTCTTTTAATTTCCTCACTGGAGCTAGCCTTCTGGCGTCCAACAGCTTTCTCAAGGGGCTTGTTCTGAGCTGACATGAAAGCTTCCCTGCATTTCACATGTTTGCGAGACAGACCATGTTTTTTCACTGTGTCGCGTTTCAGCTGTGCGTCTCCTGACACAAACGCGGTCTTTCCAGCTAACTTCATGTGGGCGACACACCACTTGCAATACATCTTCCCTTCCTTCAGCAACAGCCACGGGAAAGATGTTTGCCACTCGGCACTGTACCTGTAGACCTTTGTCACTTTTGTCAGACCAGACTTCGCGTTGGCAGTGGCACTGCCATTATTACTGCGCGGATAATGACCTTCCCCCTCCCCTGACACACTTTCTGACCGGGCGCTCTCATCCTCGCTTTCCCCGTCTCTGTTTTCTTCGTCCCTCTCGTCTCCAGCTGTAATGTTGACTCCACTACCCCCCTCTACCTCCTCTCTGTCTGGAACGCTGCTAACATTAGCCTTCTTGCTAAAGTATGCCGTAATCTGATTCATTTTAACAGCGGTCTTTTTCTGACAGGATTTTCAAATGTAAATGCGCGCTTGTAATAATTAATAATTTTGCCATTTAGCAGACGCTTTTATCCAAAGCGACTTACAATTACGAATTACAGGGACATTCCCCCTGGAGTAACTGAGGGCTAAGTGCCTTACCCAAGGGCACACTAGTAGTGGTGTGGCTTCAGGTGGGATTTGAACTCACAACCTTCCGATCACAAGTCCAACTCACTATCCACTAGACCACCCTACCCCCGCTTGTTGTGCTTGCGGGTCACGTGTCTGTCACGTGTCTGTTTTCAAAGGATTGCATTGGTTTAGATGCGCTGTGATCTTATTAACGAACATAAGATTGTTATGACAGTAGTTCAGCTTTTTTTTTTTTTTTTTTTTTTTTTGGCGCACTGGTGCGATTGAATGTATTTCCAAGTCGCACAGAAATATATTCACTCGCAAATGCGACCAAAACAGTCGCACTGTCGAACCCTGTATAACAAATTAAATTGTTTATTAATACAATTTATTAATCTTAATTTTGGCTTGTAGTTCCACGCTTAAAGGAGTGACACCCACAACACAATATTTGAAATAACGACTTTTAACTGCTAGGTCTGTCTCAAGCTAGGTTAGCTTATTTCAAAATCCAGCATACCTATGAACTAGTCAGGCTAGCTAACATTAGGTAACTTGTATTGTTTGAAACACGGTCATCAATACGATGACTGTTATCGATATATCGTTAGCTACCAACTTTAGACTACTTACCTGGCTGTGGCAGGTTAGCTAAGCTACCGTTGTTACCTAGTGTAGATGGATTATTACTTGATTAATACCTATATTAGCCACTCGCTCAAGACGTGGCATGTAGCAAAGACTCCATAAGCAAGGTTCTTCTCAACACAATTAGACACTGATATTGTGGGCACTGACATAGTGTAATTGAACGGAAAGGTGGAACAAAGTGTTGGTTACAATCAATTCAATTAAATTTTCAATTCAATTATACTTTATTTATCCCCGTGGGGAAATTCATTTTGCCACGCCACTCTCTAAAAACAACACATGACAACACAACATAAAGGACAGACAACAATATTGGGCCAGCCATGTATAGTATATAAAAAACAGTGAGATCATGATAGAAAAGTGGATAAAAAGATGACTATAGTTATCATATTAAAATACTAAAAAGTGATGATGATTAAAATAAAGAAATAAATACAGATTCAGGAGCCTTGACCCCGACTACTACTTTAGTTGCCATTGAACAGTCTTAGTGCAGCCGGGATAAATTATTTTTTTATATTGCTCCGTCCTGGAGCGTACCGAAATGAACCGCCCTCTGCGGCGGCTGCTGGTTTGCCCAGCGAGGACATGATGGAGGGGGTGGTTGGGGTTGTCCCTGATGGACAGCAGCTTGCTCCTAGTCCTTCTCTCCACCACCGTCCCCAGAGAGTCCAGGCTCCTTCCCACCACTGAACCGGCCTTTTTTACCTAGTGTAGATGGATTATTACTTGATTAATACCTATATGACAAATTAGAATCTGTTTGGGTTGAAATTATCTTTAACAAAGCAAAACCGGTGCTGGTTGGTACTATCTACAGACCTCCCGATCAGAATGATTTCTATGATATTCTTGAGGGGTGCTTGGATGACGTTGACTGTGTGGAAAAGATTCTTATTGGGGATTTGAACACGGACATGCTCAGAAATGAAGCATCCGTTTTCAAATCCTTCACTAGGTTTTCTGAATTACACGGTCTCCGTCAACAAATTACCAAACCCACTAGGGTGTGTATTTCTACTCAAACCACCATAGATCTCATTCTAACATCGGATGAGTCCAAAATCTCCAAGAGTGGGGTTATTGTATGTGGGCTAAGTGATCATTACATGATCTTTTGCACTCGTAAAAAACATAAACCCAAGGCTGGCGGTCATAAAACTGTAACCACTAGATCCCTTAAATCCTATTCTAGTGAGGCCTTAAACCATAAACTGGAGAATTAAGACTGGTTAGATCAGGGGTCCCCAAACTACGGCCCGCGGGCCGAACACGGCCCGACCCCACACTTGGACCGGCCCTTTGAACAACGTCGCCCCCACACTCTCTCAACAATGCCAGAAACATATTTTTAAAATTAAACTTTAAATATATGTTTTAATCATATCATATCTGTATTTGATATTAAAGGTTGGCTTTCAAATTAAAATTGCCCTTAGTTATAAACTATTTTCATTAATAACATTATTAGTTAGTTTCACCCGCCCACAGAATGCGGATCTATAGCAGGTGCACGCGAGCTAGAACGAACATTCAGAGAGATGAAAAATGGCCAAACGGTTGGTAAAGAGAAAAGTTGATTCAGAATGCAGGGTTTTTAACCAACAGTGCACAAGTGATTATTATTGTTAAAGGCAAAGAAGTTTGTCAATAAATGTATGAATGTGATCGCGGAGGAGGTGTGTCCCGAGCAGTGTTGCCACAGTTACTTTGAAAAAGTATTCTGATTACTGATGACTGATTACTCCTTTAAAAAGTAATCTAGTTACTTTACTGATTACTTGATTTTAAAAGTAACTAAGTTAGATTACTAGTTACTTTTTTAGTTACTATTGGCAGCTGCCTAGGCACCCGACCCCCCCCCCCCCCCCCGCAACATAAAAATGAAAACTGGTTTTGCCAAAACTCACTTTATTTTAACAGTAACTTAAATTACATAATTAAACTTTAAACAATAACTTAAAACAACAAAATAAAGAGTCTTTCTTTGCCTCACCCAACATAAATACTTGTTTTTAAACAATAAAATAAATATAATCTTTATTTAACACAGTAACTAGCAAGGAGTGGTTTCACAAAACCTAAAACCTACCCTGACCATTCAGATATGATCCTAATATAATCCTAATCCTAAACTGGGTGAGTCTGAGTTTATCAATGAAGAGTGAACTCAGCTGTCAAGACTGGAAGGAGGCCATGAACACGCTATGGAGGCCATGAACACGCTATGGAGGCCATGAACACGCTATGGAGGCCATGAACACACTATGAGTGAAACAGTGGAAAGGGGCGAGTAAACCAGTGGTTGTATCTCATTAACAGAAGCTTCTCAAACCTCTTGTCAGAAAGTCTGTTCCTTCTAGGCGTGAGCACCAAACCTCCCAGACTAAAGAGCCGCTCTACAGGAGCGCTAGATGGGGTTGGAGTGTTATACTTCAAGAAAATGTTCTTAATGTTTGGATACTGATTCAGAATCTGAAGCTCATGCCCTGACCTCAAGTAGTCCATGACTTCCTTTTCTGCCGAGTAGGTCTCCTCTGGCTCCGCCTCAAAAGCAAAAAAGTCCATCTCGCCTTGGTTGGCAGTCGTGGTGGGTACACTGGCAGGGCTCTGTGCTGCAGGAGCAGTTTTGCGACATTCTGCTGTGAGAAGCTCCTTTACTTGCTCCCTCCTACCTTCATCTCTCAGCCATCGGAGTTTGAATTTTGGACAACTAGCAGCTGCGAGAAGGGCATCTTTGTTGTCCAGCACACTGGCAAAACGAGTCTGGATAGCCTGAAAGATATAATTTGATATGTTTATTATTATCTAGTTGTAGCCTATAAGGTCTATTATTTATACCTTTATTTACTAATTATGTATGCAATTAGTTTGTGCAACTGACAACCTACATACTGCAGTATGGTGTGACTCTGCTCCATGTTCATGAATAGTGCAATGAAAATGTATTTATTTATCTTTAAGATGGAACAACATAGCATACCTGCACTATGGCATCTGGAAGGCCTGCAGTCATCTTGGATAGGGTGTCTTTCACAGCAAGGGTCTTCTGCATCAGGACTTCAAGTGTGGGCAGTAAAGTCCCATACGGACAGTCACCTTGTAGGATATCCAGTGCTACAGTTAGAGGCTTCATGACGGTACAGTACTCATGCAGGTACTGGTACTCCTGGTCTTTGAAGCACTTCACTCCCAGCTTGTTGCACAGAGTAGTCAGCTCATTCATGGGGATTTCTGCGATTCTCTTTATGGCTTCGTAAAAGGAATTCCACCTTGTGGATGTCGGTACCAGGAGCTTTCTTTTGTTAACCTCCTCCACCGTTTCTGACGCAACGGTAGATCGGCTTGCTTTCGTCCAGAGAGCTGTGCATTTTGCTGTGCTGCTCCTATACACAGCCTTGCTCTCTGGTTTGGAAGTGATGTACTTCTCCACATCACTTGTAGAAATAAGGTTGAGGGTATGTGAAGCACACCTTTGGTGCGGGGGAAGAATCAGCTGGCCATCACTATCATCCTCAGCTGATAGGATTTCTGACACATCTAAAAAAGTGACATCATCCGTGGCCTCCTCCACCGTCTCATCATCGGACTCTGTGACAGCAGGCTGATAGACTTGAAATGCCTTGACAAAGTTAGATCCATTATCTGTCACTGTTGCTACTACTTTGTTGATTAGTCCATATGAAGAGTGAATGTTTTCGATTTCTGCACCAATAACATCATACGTGTGTCTACCGCGGATTCTCCTACACGCCAATGCAGCCTTGTTGCGGTCTAATGTGGATCTACTAATCCAGTGGAGCGTTACTCCCATATAGCTCCTATTGTTAGCTGTCCAAATGTCCGCTGTAGTTGACACATAGTCGACCTCGTTCAGCGCAGCCTTCAGATGTTTTTCCATCTCTGCATACTCCTTCTCCAAGTACGAAGAAAAAGATGTTCTGTGAGGTAGCTCGGCATTGGTAGTAGTGGGGATCTTGTTAATGATGGCACGGAAAGAGGGCGAGTCAACTGTGTTTATGGGCAGCATTTCCTCTACAACATACCGCCCGACCAATTTATTCAACTCTCCCACACTTACAGGTTGTGATTTTGTAGGCCTACTGAAGTCCAGCTTTTGTTGCTTGAGCGGTGTGGGACCTCCCGCAGAAGTCGAGGCCGCGGTCTCTGGGACTTTCTCCGCGAGCTTGACTGTGCTGTGCTGAGATTCCAAATGTTTCTTTAAAGTTGATGTTGTGGTTTTACCACAGGACAATATTTTCTTTCCAGCACAGAGTGTACAACGAACATTTATGTTCTTGTCATCCTTTGCTGACACAAACTCAAAATAATCCCTATATTTCCAGCTATTTAACGCATATCTCTGTTCTCGCTCCATTGTGTAGGCTATACGCTTCTGTTTACACTGTGCAATCAGCGTGGTGATACACGTGAGCGATTCTGCTGCACCTCGTGTTGAAAACGTGATCACTGACGTCACTCCCCAAGACGCGAGAAAAGCAATAAATGTTTGTTTACTATCGAACATTACAAAGAAATACTGCATTTAGCCTAAGTTATGAGGTAGTAACGCAATAGCAGGGGAGGCTGGTTCATTAGGGGCAATTGGACAATGCCCCACCAAAGGGAGAAGAGAGAGATTTTTTTTCTATGACTTCTAGACAGTGTTGCTTCTGAATATCATAGTCCAATCAGCTAGTGTTCTGTGGAGTATATCATAGTCCAATCAGCTAGTGTTCTGTGGAGTATGTTCCAATCAGCTTCAAGTCCCGCCCCTTTCGGGGCAACTTTCAGTCTACTCGAAATTGCACTAGGCTGTTCTCGTAGACTTGCATGTAAAATCTATTTTGGTAACTTCAGGCCATTCGGTCAATTGTCTATGGGGTTTTGGGACATGCACAAAGAATCGTACGTGCTTACGTCATGTCCGGCGTAGCTTCGTTCACCTGCTTTACCATCGCTATGGCGGCTAGTAATGTGATGTAATGGGAAAATCGTATAACCGAGGATTTAGGAGGATTTCTTTCTGTAAAAAATTGAACAAATGGATTAGAAGGAGGCATCTTTTGTTCCCAACTTGAGGATATTACAACTGGACCTATTACCGAAGTCAAACTTCGTTTGTGGTCGCAATCTCCGCACCGGCTGTGTTTAGCCTGCTACTGTTGGTGTTTTGCGAAGCCAGAATACACAAACTCGACCTGAAGGTAAGAGAGTCAGCTAAGATAAAAGCTACTTCAAACATTTAGTAATATCGTCAGCATGGTACGTTTTCTATTGTCGTCTTTTAGCTTGTTTGTTTATGTATTCAGCACACGCACACACACACACACACACACACACACACACACTCACACACTCACACACTCACTAGAGGGGATGAAGAGGTCTGTACAGGGGGGTAGGGGGGATGAAGAGGTCTGTACAGGGGGGTAGAGGGGATAAAGAGGTCTGTACAGGGGGGTAGAGGGGATGAAGAGGTCTGTACAGGGGGGTAGAGGGGATGAAGAGGTCTGTACAGGGGGGTAGGGGGGATGAGGAGGTATGTAGAGGTGGGTAGGGGGGATGAAGAGGTCTGTACAGGGGGGTAGAGGGGATGAAGAGGTCTGTAGAGGTGGGTAGGGGGGATGAAGAGGTCTGTACAGGGGGGTAGAGGGGATGAAGAGGTCTGTACAGGGGGGTAGAGGGGATGAAGAGGTCTGTACAGGGGGGTAGAGGGGATGAAGAGGTCTGTACAGGGGGGTAGAGGGGATGAAGAGGTCTGTACAGGGGGGTAGAGGGGATGGAGAGGTCTGTACAGGGGGGTAGGGGGGATGAGGAGGTATGTACAGGGGGGTAGAGGGGATGAAGAGGTCTGTACAGGGGGGTAGAGGGGATGGAGAGGTCTGTACAGGGGGGTAGGGGGGATGAGGAGGTATGTACAGGGGGGTAGAGGGGATGAAGAGGTCTGTAGAGGAGGGTAGAGGGGATGGAGAGGTCTGTACAGGGGGTAGAGGGGATGGAGAGGTCTGTAGAGGTGGGTAGAGGGGATGTAGAGGTGGGTAGAGGTGATGAAGAGGTCTGTAGAGGTGGGTAGAGGGGATGAAGAGGTCTGTACAGGGGGGTAGAGGGGATGAAGAGGTCTGTAGAGGTGGGTAGAGGGGATGAAGAGGTCTGTACAGGGGGGTAGAGGGGATGGCGAGGTCTGTACAGGGGGGTAGAGCTATTCTCATGCTAAAATCGACTGTAAATCCAGATTTTAAAGTTGATATTCTTCCCCGTGGAGCATGCCCCCATAACCTGTGCCCCACCCAAAATGTTTAGCACCAGCCGCCACTGCGCAATAGTAACGCAAAGTCACTTGAATAAGTAACTTTAATCCGATTACTGATTTGGAAATAGTATCGCGATAGAATACTCGTTACTGGGAAAAGTAATCAGATTAGAGTAACACGTTACTTAGTATCGCGTTACCGGCATCACTGGTCCCGAGTAGTCACCATATGAATTGAAACAATGGGTGATTAGATAATGTAGATGCCCAGCTGCAGGAGAAAACGAAATAATTGTACCGATATGTTCATGATCTGTGTCAAGCAGGGTTTTTCTTGCATAGAGAATTATGAGGCGGCCGCCTCCGTCATATTTCTAGCCGCCTCCAGCTCTCAACAAAACTCTGACGGTCGTATTTTCTACAGTGGATTTCTAACTGCAATTGCGGCATTGCGCCGACGTGGTGGCGGGGGCGCTGTTTCGCAAATAAGTTAGCTTTCGTGTTTGCTAGCGAAACAGCTGATAGTATGTTGACTGCTCAAGGAGAATACACATTTGAAAGTACAGAATGCCTGAGAGCCTTATATTGCATTATATTACATTACATTTTGATCATCTGGTGCCTGAATATTGTGTTTTCCTTTACATAAATAATGACATTTCCACCATAAATTGATGCAGAAAGGTCACAAATTGGTGCATATCAATTCACCAGAATGCAAGAAATTAAGTGTTTGATGCTCGTTTAAGGACCCCCAGACAGCCCTGCTTCATGGGTCCCCCCGTGTATGATGAGGGTCCTCCCTCATGTATCAGACTGTAAAACTGATTATATTTCATTGACATATCACTATAGGTATAAATTCCATCCAAATTCAACTGTTTAGACTTTGTTTGCATCCACCAGTGCTCTCCTGCGCACAATTGCTTTGCGCAACCGCCTCCATTTCACTCCGTTCCATATTATTTTATGTTAGAGACCGACCCAGGCCCCCCATCACAGAAAGGAAAAATGATGTGGCCCTCACAGAAAAAAGTTTGGGGACCCCTGGGTTAGATGAACTAAAATGCACACAGGTTGAAGAGGCATGGCTAGGTTTCAAAACCAAATTCCTAAATATTATTGACAGTATAGCCCCCATGAGAACCACCAGGGTTAAAGCCCGATCGGAACCATGGATGAATTCGGACATTCTAAATGCTATGAAAGTCAGAGACCTAAAATGCTCAAAGTTCAAAAATGCAAATCAAAATTAGTGAAACACTTAAACGAAGATCACAAAACCCACTTTGAGAAAATTAAAAAACAATGCAACAAACTATGCAATCAGGTAATTACCATGACCAAATCTGCTAAGAAAGAATACCTCGATAACAAAATCGAAGAAAACTTAAACAAACCACGTGACCTTTGGAAGCTACTTAATAGCCAACTAGGTTGCAGTCAAAAACTCAAAACCAGGTCTACAAACATCAGCATAAAATCTGGAGATTCTCTCCTTACAGACAAGCTGGATGTGGCTAAGTGCTTAAACACTTTCTTTACAACCATAGCCACTAAATTAGTTAACAATCTACCACCCCACTCAGGGCGTTATGGTGTAGAGCACATCCGTGCGTTCTACAATAAACTGGGTGTACGCAAAGATGATTTTAAACTCTCCATGGTGTCAAACGATGAGGTGTTTAAAAAGCTGGGCGCTCTACACTCAGAAAAGGCCACGGGCCATGACAATATTCCAGCCAGATTTCTAAAAGACTCAGCTGCCTCCATTACCCCAATCATCACCCACATAATAAACCTCTCCATCAAACAGGGACACGTCCCCCTTGACTTTAAAATAGCAAGGGTAACCCCACTGTATAAAAAAGGAAGCAAATTAGACCCAGGCAACTACCGACCTGTTTCTATTCTTAATTCCATCTCGAAACTTATGGAAAAAATAGTTTATGAACAGGTTGATAGGTACCTTACCGAAAAAAATCTGATGTATGAATTTCAATCAGGATTCAGAACATCCCATTCCACTGACACATGCCTTCTCTATTTGAACGACCACATCAACCATGAGGTGGACTCGGGCAAGTACTGCGGCATGGTCATGCTGGACCTCCAGAAGGCCTTCGACACAGTAGATCACCACATATTGTTAGATAAACTGAAAGCAATTGGGTTCGATAGAACATCGGTGAGCTGGATGCAATCCTACTTAGAGGGGAGGGAACAGGTGGTTAGTGTGAACGGAACACTGTCCCCCCCCCTCCCAGTGACCTGCGGCGTTCCACAAGGAAGCATATTGGGACCTTTACTGTTCCTAATATATGTGAATGACATGTCATCAGCATGTGATTGCAATTTGTTCCTGTTCGCGGATGACTCGGCTCTGCTGGTCTCTGACAGGGACATATTGCAGGTGGAAAAAGCGCTAAGCACTGAACTGAGTAGAATCTGCATCTGGCTAGCTGACAATAAACTATCAATACACCTAGGTAAAACTGAAACCATCCTATACGGATCCCCATCTAAACTCAGAAAGGCTGAACATTTTAAAATAAAAGTGGGTAACATTAAAATCACAAGAAAAGAGGATATTACATACCTGGGCTCCATCTTAGAGGCAAATCTTTCCGGAGATAAAATGGCAGCAAAAGTAATCAAAAAAGTGAACCATAGAACTAGATTCTTGTACAGGATATCCTCACTTGTCAGTAAAAACACACTGAGGACCCTATCAGGAGCTCTCATTCAATGTCACTTCGACTATGCCGTAACATCATGGTACTATAGAACCACAAAGGCCCATAAAACAAGACTCCAGACAGCCCAAAATAAACTGGTTAGGCTTCTGCTAGGCCTCAACCCTAGGACACATCTAACCGCTGCTCATTTTTTGAGCCTTGATTGGCTACGAGTAGTTGACAGAGTGCAGCAGCTTGCACTGGGCCTGGTCTTCAAGATACGCTACACCACAAAGACACCCAAGTACCTGTCAACATACTTCCAAAAAGTGAACAACGTCCACACATACAACACCAGAGGAAGCTCCACGAACCACGTTCAACCGCGTTGCACCACAAACAAGGGGTTAAACTCGTTTGCAAACTATGCAGTAAAAATGTGGAATGCCCTTCCTATAATCTTAAAGGAGTGCAAAACACTGCCCACCTTCAAAACCACTCTCAAAAAACATTTACAGGAGGCTGCAATCCGTAACTGGACCCTCTAAATCAAAAATCAGATTAAAAGACCCGAACTACCCACTGTACATACTTTGTGTTTTGTCCCCCGCCCCCACCTGTGGTGTATGTCCCCACCTGTCCTACCCGCTGTACATACCTTATGTTTTGTTGTATTGTTCTTCCCATGATGGATGTATGTTTATCTTGTAGATAGTAATAGTTATTTGTCTGTATTATCTTGTAGATAGTACTAGTTTTTTTTTCTTTTGTCTGTCTTACATGTAACGATGAATTGAGAATCAAGGACCCCAATTGAAATAAGCCAGTGGCTTTCTTGGGTTTTTATCCTTTTAGTTGACCTTGTATGTAATATGTACTTTCATGTACCTACTTCTGCAAACCTTCTAATAAAGTTTTCAATCAATCAATCAATCATATTAGCCACTCGCTCAAGACGTGGCATGTAGCAAAGACTCCATAAGCAAGGTTCTTCTCAACACAATTAGACACTGATATTGTGGGCACTGACATAGTGTAATTGAACGGAAAGGTGGAACAAAGTGTTGGTTACAAATTACAATGAAGGAGTGAAGAGGTGTTCTACGCATCCGTTCTCCGAAGGGAAGAAGAACACCTCTTTCAGGGGCCCTCTGCAGCCACGCCTGAGCCAGAAGCCAGAGAAGGACGTTTCCAGACCATGTGGCAGTGGACAGGAGCATGGTACCAGCACTGCTGGTGCTAACCCTCCAGTAGCGTGGCATTCATCCTTCTCTTCCATCACTCTGTCGAGCTGCCTCCCTCTGGGGTATGGGAACAGCATAGGTTAGTAGTACCGGCTACGGCCCCCAGCCTCTCTCTTAGTGCCTATGAATAAACAAAGTCTCGGGATCATGTGACTCACCATGTCCACCAGAGCGACGTACATGAAGAGCCCTGCGGTGAGGGCAAACATCCACATGCAGATGTTGTCGTGGCCGATGAGGATGCCCGTTATCATGCCAAAGTACGCCATCATGGCTGACAGCACGTTATAGAGTCTCCGGGGCGACGGACGGGGCGGGAGGCCTCCCCTCCTCCGGCCTCCCCTCCTCTGGGACGGACGGTGGTGCGGGAGGTATTTCTCGCTCTTCTGGGCATAATGGTGTGATTTGCATGCCCACACACACACGCACACTCGACACGCACACGCACACGTCTACTGGCATTGGCATGGTTGTAGACACCATGTACCAACCACCAGCGCCGTGGTCTCTAGCCTCGCCTCTGTTTGGAGCTTGGTTTTCTTTTGTGGTCGAGCCTCTCCTCCATCTTCTTCCCTTTCTGGAGGGCAGAAGGTAAGGAGCCTGCAGTGGCTCGTCTGGGCTGACAGCTGTGTCCAGCACTGCTGGTGCTAACCCTCCAGTAGCGTGGCATGCATCCTTTTCTTCCTCTCCTCCATCATTCTCTCCAGCTGCCTCCCTCTGGGGTATGGGAACAGCATAGGTTAGGTGTATCCAGCACTGCTGGTTGTGATGGAATAATATTGGCTAAGACATTTTATACATTAATAAGTGTAGAGATCTGAAAATGTAATATAAACAGAAACCAAAAGTGTGTATTTTCCACATTTCATTATTTTGTATTTTTGAGAAAAGGCTTGTTTGTTTGATGGATGTGCTCCTAAGCCAATCAGATCACTTGAGAAGTCATATGTTGAGAGTTTGAGGAAGTGCAAGGGGGTGACAGATGATTGAATGATTGAGAGGACAACAGACACCTGTGGCAGAGTTGGCTGTGTGTTTTGGAGAGCGTGCGACTATTTTGTGATTTAAGTTTGGACTACTGTTTGACATTTAGCAATTTCGGGTTTTGTTTCAGTTTAAAGGGCTTAGCCGGTTTGTTATTTTTCATTTTATGATAAACGTGTACCGTGTACAACGACCAAACCGGGGACGTTCTGCCTGCTACCGGAGCAGCAACTTGTACCCTAGACTGAATCAGAGGATTGTTATCAACATTGCCGCCATCAGGACTGAGTCCGTGTGTGCAACGCGTCAACCCAACTCATCTTACAACTCAACCGCATCTGCTTCACCTCCACCATTCTACCACTCTGAAAGAGCCTGCCGCATTTGCGAAGGACACAGGCTTCGAGTCGGATGTCCGTCACGAAAAACTGACCATCGCCCAAGCCCGCAGGGGCACGGCAGCACACCGACCAGTCCGAGTCTACGCTGATGGGATCTTTGATCTTTTCCACTCTGGGCATGCTCGTGCTTTGATGCAAGCCAAGAACTTGTTCCCCAACACACATCTGATAGTGGGAGTCTGCAGTGATGAACTCACACACAAGTTTAAGGACTACACAGTGATGACAGAAGGCGAGCGCTACGAAGCACTGAGGCACTGCCGCTACGTGGATGAGGTGGTCCTCAGTGAGTAAGTAACATAACTCGATCTATTCAGCAGTATATTCTCAACATAACAGCATAACTAATTGCTGATATATTAAATGTAAAGTATTATTGTGTTTAAAATCGCAATCTTTGATCAGGCAAATCATATCTTAACTACTATTGCCTAGCCGCGGAAGGATATTGCAGTATGTTTGGCATGTGCTTGGGTTTCTACGGAGACTCTAACAAGTCAAAATTGGTGAACAGGAAACGGTATCCTGTCGAACCACGTGGGTGTGCAGACTTCACCCCTCAAATTAAATTTGAGGGGTGTATAAAGCATTCAGACTTGCAATTAACTGTTCTGTTACTGATATGAACAGGGATAGCAAGAGTTGAGAGTCCCAGCTTTATATCAGGAATGTCAATGGTATCAACTCTATGGAAGCAGGGACTGTTAGAGCATCAACTGATTATGGGTGTCATCCGGGGGAGGGGGATGGGTGTTGTAGATAGCATCCTGTGGCGTCGGGGTGGGGCGGTAGCTAAATTATAAGCAATGAATGCGTTTATTTGCAGGCTAGTCAGTTGTGAAAGTAATATATTAATTAAATAATAATTTATCTAAAACAATATAGCAATTGCACCTAGCCCCATATAGTTACTAGGGATGTTCCTGGAGCCGGTTGCACCATGTCTTACTAAGTACAAACTAACCCTATTTATTGCGTAAGTATTTACTAAATCAAGATTTAGTCACTACTAAACTTGAACGGGTTGCACCAAGCACACTAGTTATCACGTAGACCTTAGTAACTACTAAATATGTACGTACCCCTAAGGTGGTGTAAGTTATAACTAACTCGTAGCTAACCGTAGTTACCTCAGCGGAGATAAAGTAGCCTGCCGAAGCAGGGGAAAACCAGCCTATGGAAGCTAAAGATTTATTTCGTTTGTACAATAGAAAGACACGAGCCATAGTTATAACAAATTAAATTGTTTATTAATACAATTTATTAATCTTAATTTTGGCTTGTAGTTCCACGCTTAAAGGAGTGACGCCCACAACACAATATTTGAAATAACGACTTTTAACTGCTAGGTCTGTCTCAAGCTAGATTAGCTTATTTCAAAATCCAGCATACCTATGAACTAGTCAGGCTAGCTAACATTAGGTTGTATTGTTTGAAACACGGTCATCAATACGATGACTGTTATCGATATATCGTTAGCTACCAACTTTAGACTACTTACCTGGCTGTGGCAGGTTAGCTAAGCTACCGTTGTTACCTAGTGTAGATGGATTATTACTTGATTAATACCTATATTAGCCACTCGCTCAAGACGTGGCATGTAGCAAAGACTCCATAAGCAAGGTTCTTCTCAACACAATTAGACACTGATATTGTGGGCACTGACATAGTGTAATTGAACGGAAAGGTGGAACAAAGTGTTGGTTACAATCAATTCAATTCAATTTTCAATTCAATTATACTTTATTTATCCCCGTGGGGAAATTCATTTTGCCACGCCACTCTCTAAAAACAACACATGACAACACAACATAAAGGACAGACAACAATATTGGGCCAGCCATGTATAGTATATAAAAAACTGTGAGATCATGATAGAAAAGTGGATAAAAAGATGTCTATAGTTATCATATTAAAATACTAAAAAGTGATGATGATTAAAATAAATAAATAAATACAGATTCAGGAGCCTTGACCCCGACTACTACTTTAGTTGCCATTGAACAGTCTTAGTGCAGCCGGGATAAATTATTTTTTTATATCGCTCCGTCCTGGAGCGTACCGAAATGAACCGCCCTCTGCGGCGGCTGCTGGTTTGCCCAGCGAGGACATGATGGAGGGGGTGGTTGGGGTTGTCCCTGATGGACAGCAGCTTGCTCCTAGTCCTCCTCTCCACCACCGTCCCCAGAGTCCAGGCTCCTTCCCACCACTGAACCGGCCTTTTTTACCTAGTGTAGATGGATTATTACTTGATTAATACCTATATTAGCCACTCTCTCAAGACGTGGCATGTAGCAAAGACTCCATAAGCAAGGTTCTTCTCAACACAATTAGACACTGATATTGTGGGCACTGACATAGTGTAATTGAACGGAAAGGTGGAACAAAGTGTTGGTTACAATCAATTCAATTCACTTTTCAATTCAATTATACTTTATTTATCCCCGTGGGGAAATTCATTTTGCCACGCCACTCTCTAAAAACAACACATGACAACACAACATAAAGGACAGACAACAATATTGGGCCAGCCATGTATAGTATATAAAAAACTGTGAGATCATGATAGAAAAGTGGATAAAAAGATGGCTATAGTTATCATATTAAAATACTAAAAAGTGATGATGATTAAAGTAAATAAATAAATACAGATTCAGGAGCCTTGACCCCGACTACTACTTTAGTTGCCATTGAACAGTCTTAGTGCAGCCAGGATACATTATTTTTTTATATCGCTCCGTCCTGGAGCGTACCGAAATGAACCGCCCTCTGCGGCGGCTGCTGGTTTGCCCAGCGAGGACATGATGGAGGGGGTGGTTGGGGTTGTCCCTGATGGACAGCAGCTTGCTCCTAGTCCTTCTCTCCACCACCGTCCCCAGAGAGTCCAGGCTCCTTCCCACCACTGAACCGGCCTTTTTTACCTAGTGTAGATGGATTATTACTTGATTAATACCTATATTAGCCACTCGCTCAAGACGTGGCATGTAGCAAAGACTCCATAAGCAAGGTTCTTCTCAACACAATTAGACACTGATATTGTGGGCACTGACATAGTGTAATTGAACGGAAAGGTGGAACAAAGTGTTGGTTACAATCAATTCAATTCAATTTTCAATTCAATTATACTTTATTTATCCCCGTGGGGAAATTCATTTTGCCACGCCACTCTCTAAAAACAACACATGACAACACAACATAAAGGACAGACAACAATATTGGGCCAGCCATGTATAGTATATAAAAAACAGTGAGATCATGATAGAAAAGTGGATAAAAAGATGGCTATAGTTATCATATTAAAATACTAAAAAGTGATGATGATTAAAATAAATAAATAAATACAGATTCAGGAGCCTTGACCCCGACTACTACTTTAGTTGCCATTGAACAGTCTTAGTGCAGCCGGGATAAAATATTTTTTTATATCGCTCCGTCCTGGAGCGTACCGAAATGAACCGCCCTCTGCGGTTTAATGGGACACCAAAATAAATAAAGGATAGAAAAAAACTAAAAATAAATAAATGTGAATATGCTATAACATGTTATTTGACTATTGTTATGCTCTTAGGTCATTCCTCCACTGTGGCTCCTCTGGAGAGGGTGTCTAGAAATCATGCTGCTCCACCCGTCATCATCATATCTGATGATGATGACGATGATGTGCCTGAGGAGATTGTGGTGATAAGCAGTGATGATGAAGAGGAGGAAGTGGAGTGCCAGCAGCGCAATGCCTCTTGCCAGATTGTGGTGAAGGAAGAGGAAGGTACAGCAATGTGCAAACACAGCAGCAAGATTTGTTTTCGAGATACCCCTACCCGAGGTAGGGCAAATGAAAACAATGATTTTTCTTATCTTTAGGGTCTCCCATTAATGAAATTGATTGTTGTCAAATTTTATTTTGGGGGAAAATATATTTTTTTGGTTGTTCTTTAGAGCTACCCCAATCCCTGAAAAAGAGCCAAATTAGACCAGGCCGGATATGGGGAAGGTGACAAAAAAGCCCATAACTTGAGAATGATCACTCTTTTCCTCTTCAGATTTGCTGAGGTATGAACCAGGTGGTTGTCCTCCATCACCAAATAGTCAGACAACTATTTACCTCAATAAATACTGAATTATAGTCCTGTAAACTTAGCTTTAGTTTAGACGGAAATTGTACTTTTTGGTGACAGGAACATAGGACTCCATCACTTTTCTCTCATTTATCAGAAAAACAGAAATCCCTGAAAAATATATCATTACTGAATTGTCTAGGGTGCTATTGAACAATAACCAGTAGTTGTATGGAAATATCTCATACAGTTCTATTGCAAATGAGATTTCTTTAGACATAGGCCTACCTCTTCTCTGATACAGTCAAATTCCGAATGGGGGATAAGAGGCATAATAGCCTATAAGTTAAGAATGCCTACTCTGATGGTCATTATATTTGGAGAGGGAAATACCAGGTGGCTGAACTACATCACCAAATAGTCAGAATAAGAGTAACCCAATAAAATAAAGTGTATTAGTTCTAAATTGCAAGCCTCTAAAACATAGGTGTAAATAGTACAGGTTTTATTAAAACTGGAACCTTAATTCAAAGTACAATTAAATACAGTCCTCAAACATTAGGGGACACATTTTGACATTCTGCACAGCAGGTGCAGAACTCTGTACAGGGAAGGCCAACAGAGAGGCACTGGCACTTTCCACTCTCTCCACACTTTGCATCTTTGCAATATAAGTGAGTGATGTCTCTCACTTCTGTAGGTGCTGGGGGTTTTGTAAAAAGGACAGGTTGAATGGCCCCATCTCTGATAATCCACCCCTTGCCAATAGGACTCCATAACAGGGGTTTGGGCATGTGGCTGTGACACCATACCGCTGTCTGGAACATTGCTCTCTGCACATGCTGCTGAAATGCATCCTCTGTTGGCGGCAGATTTGCAGAGGCTGTATCAGATGTTGATGCAATTATGAACCTCAGTTCATCCAGGTTTGTGCACATCAATCCATTTTATATTTTATATAGCCCACATTTTATATAGCCCACAGCTGCCACTATACACATTACTAGCTATACGAATTACTGCATGTATGATTTATTTCCGTGTCATGCCACATAGCTACACGGCCCATCTCACATACAAGACGCCTATATTACATAATAATAACAATCGAGCATGTAGGCACAATATTGTAGCGTGAACGCAGGAACATTCGTCAGCCAGACGGACTTACATATTGAGCCTCATCGGTTGGACGCAGTGCACCGCTCAGACCCCACGGGGGTCTCAAATACCCGGCGAGTTACGTGCCCTTTTAATTATTTACTATTCAGCCAATAGTCCAATGTTTGTCTTATTTATAGGCCTGTGATTATTTGAATGAGATGAATTTGTACTACTGTATATTTATGATGATTAATTGAGATGCATGATCAGTTGTGGAAGTTGAGTCCTAAGGGTGAATAGCTAGATGTTGGACTGTCTCCGTCCTCCGAATCTATGTCTGCCTGATCATCGCCCATAATAATGAAGTGGCTTTTATAATACACCTTTCTGGCTGTGTGTTTTGTGCGCTCGCTCTCCTGACATTTTACCAATACCCCTAAATCAGGGACCCACATATTTTATCACAATATGTCCAGTTGTATCTTGTAGAAATTGTGGAAGCAAGGCAAGCAATATTGGTAGAGCCTATTGTAATCAGCCTGCCTGGTCCAACTATGTAACAATAAAGTAACAATTGAGAATGGAATGTTGTGGTGCGACAAAAATCGCATCGCACGCCGTGTGCATTGGGATGAGATTTCTTTTGATTTTCTCATAGACTTCAATAGTGTGAGTTGAAAATGGAATTTTGCGGTGCGACAAAAATCGCATCGCACGCCATGTGCATTGCAATCGAATGTTGTCCGGCGACAAAAATCGCACGCCGTGTGCATTGGCCTTATGATCATGCGCACTGCGGCTGTTTGCTGTTCCCTAACGCAGAAATGTATTCACATTTTTCAAGAGAATTACATCAGATTCCGACATAAGGACCTAAGCTTTAAAATGTGTCACATATGCACTATTAAAACATTCTAACATATGTGCTTCAATGGAATGATGAAAGGTTTGATCAAATTCAACTGGTATTCCATCTAAGCCTGGGCTTTTTAATGCTTTAAAAGAGTTAACGGACACGGACAGTTCATCCTCTGACTGCTCCACCACAGCAAACCTCCCACCACTGCCTATTGAAAAGGAAGATTTACAAAGGGAGCAGAGCACCATGGTCTCAGCCTGGCCAGGTCTACAAGAATGAATAAATGGAAATTCTGCTTGTAGTTTATCAGTGAAATGACACTTCCTCTTCTTTGAAAGAGCCATCTTTTCAGCCTGTCTTCTTTCCTCTTCTTTCCTTCCAATAGGCCTACTCTTCTGCTCTTGTCAATCCTCTCTCCTCTCTTCTTCACTCTTCCTAATCAGTCCTCTTTCTTGTCTCTCCTCCACTCGTCGTCTCTCCTTCACTGTTCAGTCTTCTAAAACAGAGACACAATCCTGTCACAACACATGGTAATCTATTAATAATACATTTATTTTATAAGGCGCCTTTCAAGACACTCAAGGTCGCCGTACAACAAGTACAATCAGATTAAGATTAATGACATTATTACTAGTTTGAGAAAGTAATAAAGGCACACTTCCATAGGCTATTATACAAATACATAAACATTTGTTGTAATATGTATAGGGGTCATTATACGAAAACGTGCCATTTTATGTCACTTGAACAAAACTGCTCTAAGTTTTGAATAAAACGATTGGTTCCATCCATACTATCATCATTTTTCATCACCGTCTATTAATAAATCTGTGTCCAGACTATTCTGATTAGTAGTTTTGAGTTAAAGGTTTATGAATGTACCATTAAGCTCCATTAGACCTATAACTGTAACTTAAACAAGCAGTAACCAGTTGACAACCAACTGGTGTCAACCCTGTTACTGAGCTGTCAGCCCTGTTACTTGTATAATATTATAATATAATTTAAACAATGAAAAGACTAATGCAAAATCAACTCATTTTATATGTAAAGTAAAATAGACCAGTAATCCACACAAATAAATCAGGGTATTATTATGTTGTTTCCATAACTTTTTCTTAAAACAGAAGATGCTGTTAAAGTGTCAATTGTAAATGAGCATATTCATCATGGAAAAAAAGTAAACTCCTCATTATTCTCACTTTACAAACACACTTATTGTAACAAAGGGGACTTTATATTTAATAGAATATCAGATTTGTTCTAAATATGGATTTAAAACATTTTCAAACATTAATTAATATGTCGGTAACAGGGTTGACGAAACAGACTTACGCATGTTGATTATGTGAAAATAAATAAATAAATAAGATACCCTGAGATGGCACGTAATTTTTTTCTAAGAGGTGAGGATCTACTTCATCCAAAAAGGGGCTTAAACTTTTAAATCAAATACTCCGAAAACCAAACATTAAAACTGGAAAATGGCACGTTTTCGTATAATGACCCATAGGTGATTACCAGCAAGACAAACAACATAACACAACGCAAAGCACTCAGCTAGTACAAGCACAACCCAGTCCTAAACAAAATAAAGTAAATTCAAACATACCAAAATGCAGTATCTCCAGCCAGGAAAATCCTCAAGCCGTGCCTGGGTCAGTCACTGGAACAAATGACAAGGAGGCTGTCAGCAACCGCACTATTTATACAAACAGAAGCTAGCAATCATAATGAGCTCGCTAATGGGGAACAATCACTGAATCGTGGCTGAAATGATTCCTATTGAATGTAACGATCCTCCATTAACGTGGTAATATGCATACATTGACATTATAATAGGGTCTATAATTCTAACGTAACGCTTCACACAACAGCGCTGACATTATAGCTACCAATATTAGTCTGGTTAAGTGATCACTAGCTAAAGTAAATGATCAATGCTCTTTACAAACACCACGAAGCATTGTCAGCTCAAAATCAGCAGATTATTCTGTATTTATAACGTGTCATGAACATTCTGGTGCTTACTGTCATCAAGATTTACAGCACTTACCACAGTTTATTCAGCAGGTAAAGTTTGGCGGGCGGCTGATGCACTTGGTGGAGGACCGGCTGTATGCTTGATGGAAATTAGGCATTTTATTTTTTCCCAAATTCCGTTTTTTCCGTTTTAATATTTCTGAATTCTGTAATTTGCTTTTTACACACACACACACACACACACACACACACACACAAAAAGGAAATGCTTGAAACGGGGACTTTTCCGGGGACAGTTTGTTGCCGGGGACAGGTCATCCGAACCGGGGGCTGTCCCCGGAAATCGGGGGCGTCTGGTCACCATAGTATAACAGCACGACCTCAAGTGTGATATTGCTTTTATACAACAGTTCTACAGCGTGATTTATTAGTTAACAGTAATAAGCGACAACAGATTATGATTTGTTTGTTTATTTAATCATAAAAATAAACAAAAAATAGTTCCGCAACTAAACTTCAAATGGACTGTTGCCTAGTAACCTGAAAACAAACAATGTAGTCTAATTAACGGTCATTTAGTAGAACACCTGTGCGGCGGAGTGATACATATAGTTAAAAGTCATCGTAACTCATGGAATGCCTCTCGTCCAATCAAATTACTTGGTCGGAACTAACTGTTGTATAATATGTAAATAACGGTAGTGAGCTTTTGTGGCTGCAACTGCTAGCGTTTGTCTGTCAGTGATGGATCTGTGGCTAGACAATCAATGTATTGCTATTGGGTAGAGTTACTGCACACACAAAAAAAAAGTTAATATAGATATTAGCTTCAGCCAGCTCTGTCTCAAAACGTATAAATGTCACAGCTTAGAAAGTCACACCGTAGTAATCCTGGGAACCAGATGTACATCTGTATGTTGTGTACCTTAAAAGTTGTCGAAAATGGGTTTGAAATGGAAATTCCCAACTGCCAAGTGTGGAGTTTTGAACATTCCACCACTAGAACACACACCACTACATGAAATTCCCAACTGCCAAGTGTGGAGTTTTGAACATTCCACCACTAGAACACACACCACTACATGATTGAAAGCCTCATCGCGCAGAAACGGTCACTCTCTGCGTATGTGGCTGAACATGACCACTGCCCTCAGCTGCCGACTGTCTGCATGATCAGCCATCTCCTACCTTCCTCCCAGGTCTCCTTCAACAGTACATCCTCTTGATAATAGCACTTTTGGATTTGGAAAAAAAACATTTTAGCCATCAGAGATAGATAGAATAAATACTGAGAGGACATGATGCTCAGGACATATTACTTATTAAATTGGTCTTCATGTAAAACATCAGATTTGGGTTGTAGATTTATCATGCATCACACGTTTTGTTTTTACAAAGTAGTTTTTTGCTTGTTTTTTTGCAAGCTTTATAAATGAGGCCCCTGATGCCCATTAGAATACTCTGATACCCAATTCAGATTTGATCTGAGATTTATATTTACATTTCTGACATTCAGCAGACGCTTTTTTATTTATTTATTATGATCTGTAAAGGCAAGGAAGAGCTGGAGGCCATGCTGGAGTCCAAAGGCGACCAGGTGGACCTGTTCTCCCTCGCCCAGGAGGACGAAAGGTGGCACAGCTCAACAAGGCCCTGCTGGACTTTGACTCCCGGGTGGGGCCTGGCAAGCTGCACCCCAAGCACCGGCTCATCCCCGACTGTGGCCGCAGCACCAAGATGCCCATGTATCAGCTGTCACTGACCATCAAGATGCCCATGTATCAGCTGTCACTGACCATCAAGATGCCCATGTATCAGCTGTCACTGACCATCAAGATGCCCATGTATCAGCTGTCACTGACCATCAAGACGCCCGTGGTGTTTGACAAGCTACACTCAGAGGCGTGGAGCATCAGTGCCAAGCTGCACTGGTTCGTCTTTGGGCATGCGCCCCAGGACCCGCGGGAGAAGTTTGAGATCTACTACAAGCTCTTGCCAAGCTGCAATCAATGTACACCTTCTCAGAGAGGACGTTTGAGAGCATTCAGTCAAGCCCTTTCTCCATCAACCTGGATAAGAGCACATCAAGCTCCAATAAGAAGGTGCTGTAATCCTTGTTGGTTACTTTAATCAGGAGCTGAAGCATGTGGTCGTTGAGCACCTTGGCTCCATTGAAGTACTAAAGGGCACTGCTGAACATCTGGAAAAGACCCTAGTGACCTTTTTCAAGGAACACACAATTCCATTTACTAACATGGTTAGCATGATGATGGACTCCTGCAACGTCATGCGAGGGAGTAAGTCCGGGCTGGAGACCAGGATAAGGTCCAAGTACTGTCAGAACCTCCTAGATGTTGATGGAGATTCCTGCCACCACATCCACAATGCCGGCAAAATTGGAGATATACAAGATCCACAGTGATATAGTGGAGATATACAAGGACCACAGTGTTGGTGAGCGGGCAAAGGCCAGGATACAATTTTTCCACCAGGACCCCCCCAAAAATTCTTTAAATTAATCTAATATTGTAAAGGGGAGCCTCAGACGCCAACAATCTTATGTGATTAATCCTCTTGTATACTGTATGTAGCCCAAAATACATATTGTATTTAATCTCTCTCTTCCAGGAATGACGCAAGTTGGGAAGGACAGGAAAGAAAGGGTGTGGAAGAAGCTCTGGTTTGAGAGTCGCAACACAGACCTCCAGCTGAGCATTTACCTCGCCGTCCTTCCCATCATGAAGGAGTATGTTACGGTGTTCCAGGTGTGTGTTTTCACACTAATGAATTAGTGAATTATCAATCTCTGGATAGATAAACTAAATAGGCCCATTCTCTCATCAGTTAGATTGTGATATAAACAGACCCTCAACTCCCTCAACTGCATGTCTGTGTATGGTAATAGAATTGTTGTAGCATTTTATAATAATGCCATTATTCACAGGGCAGCCAAACCCTTGTCCACAAGCTGCATGACAAGCAGCTTGAAGTTGTGAAAACCTTCATGGGGTGCTTTATCAAGGCTGAGAATCTGCATACCACCCCAAAGAATATCATGGAGTTGGATTTCAACGACAAAATGCTGCCTCTCTGTGAGCTGTATGTCGGACAGGTGGCGGAGAAACTGAAGGCAGGAAATCCACGTAATCAGGTTAGTAAATGTATTAAAAACGGCAAATCAAACATTTATAAATTTCTCCAGGTAAAATGATTTAATTGCAATCGTTTTAATGTTTTCCAGACTGTGCTAGAGTTTCTCGAAACAGCGAAGACTGCATACATGTCGACAGCAGCCTATATGCAGAAAAAGCTGCCACTGGACAGCAGGACCCTGCAGTCACTGTCTGCCTTGGACCCATTGGTGAGGGGACACTCAGAGACGGGCATCCTCCTGAAGTGGCTGGCAGGGATGATGAGCCACTTGGTGCCACACCCCAATTTGACGTGCCACTGGAAGTTGTCAAATTCAGCACAAATTCCACCCTTCCCCTGTACACTGATGGGGACAACATGGTTAACTGGTGGGCAAATGTCATTGACACTGGAAGGTACCCAGGCCTCAACCATGTGGTTCGAGCAGCGCTCTCCATTTTCCATGGACCAATGGTGGAGTCATCGTTCAGTGCCATGGGAGATATTATTGACTGCAAAAGCACCAGAATGAGCATGGACACCTTTATTGATTGATTGAAAACCTTTATTGTCCCCAGTGGGGAAATTTTGTTGTCAAACAGCTCAGTTAGGGCAGAAAACATTCAATACAGAAAACAGAAAACATTCAATAAAATACATAAAACAGTGCAGGCTCAATAAGTAAAAAGTTCCAAAAGTTCCAGCTCCAGGTCTCCCCCTCCCTGCAGGGCCTGGTTGTAGAGTCGGAGTGCAGCTGGAACAAAGGACTGTCCAAATATTTTTGTACTTTGACGGGGGAGAACAAATCTGTGGCTGAACTTGCTCCTCATCCCCGCCAGCTCGCAGTACATCGGGTGGGAGGGATTGGCCAGCATGGCCGCCAGTTTTTTCCCCATCCTCTGTTCTGCCACCACCTCTAGGCTGTCCAGCCCGGTCCCCACCACAGAGCTGGCCTTCTTCACCAGTTTGTTTAGCTTCGCAGCATCCCTGGCACAGATGTTTCCACCCCAGCAGGCCACGGCGAAGAACAGAACGCTGGCAACCACCGACTGATAAAACATTTGCAGCAGCTTGTTGCAGACACCGAAAGACCTCAGCCTTCTCAGGAAAAAAAGGGACAACCAATCCAGACAACCAAGTATGCCCTCAGGTCCAGGGGTCAGACAGCAATACAGATGTTCAGGAGAGAGGATGTCAAGTTCTCAAAGGTAGACAAGGTCCTATGCAGGAACATCCACACTGCAGGCTCAAAAGACAAGGCTCGCAGACAACAGGCCCTGTTGAAGACAAAAGGGAGGCAGGAAGAGTTTGGTTGCCAGCCAACAACCAGTGCTGCACAAAGCAGGAAGACTGCAGTGGAGGAGGACAGGCAAGCCACAGTGAGGCACATGGCTGCTCAAAAAAGAAAAAAAAGCACTGGAAGTGCTGGTACAGGCAAAGAAGGCAAAAAAGCACAAGTGATGTGCTTGGTGGGATGGACTTCATCAGAATTGGTTTTATTTGTTCAAAAATAAATGTTCAAAATATATTTACAGAGCATCTTCTCCTCTTTCATTTGGGAGAGTAAGTCACCAAGGATTAGCCAACAAGTTTTACAACTTCCATATAATGATGGTGGCTTAAACCTACCGTAACCTTAACATTTACTTTCTGGCTGCCCAATTTACCCAGATTAGGCAGTGGTTCTCTAGCTCATCTAGCGCATGGTCAAGACTGGAATCTTATGACATTCTTCCATATGAACTGAGATACCTGCCTTATATTGGTTTACAACAGGTTCAAAAAATCACAAATAATCCTATTATTATTAACAGTTTACTAATATGGAAGAACTCCCATAAACGTATGGGTCACAAGGAACACCTTTCGCCCTATACTCCTATCTGGAGAAACCCCAATTTTACATCTTGTTTTAATGATGACACCTTCAAGTCTTGGTACGACAAGGGGATAAGGGAAATAACACATCTTTACGACAGTGGTACATTTGTTTCTTTCCTTCAGTTAAAGTCAAAATATAATTTATCTTCCACACATTTATTTCGATTTTTTCAAATCCGCCATATGATACAGACAACTCAAGGCACTCTTGAAGAACCCAAGCCCTCCAAAATAGAAGGCCTTATCAATAAGGAGGTTCAAAGTTCTAAATGTATTTCTCAAGTTTATTTATCTCTGCTTGAATGCTTGTCTACAAGTACAGATGCTACGAGGTGTAAATGGGAAAAGGATTTAGACATGGATATAAGTAAAGAGGACTGGTCTTTCTTTTGTCTTAAAGTTCATAAATGTTCTTACAATAAGAGGCACAAACTCCTTCTTTTTAACATTTTGAATAGAACTTATTATACACCTGCAAAACTTTATAAAATGAATAATGAAATGTCCTTTTTGTGCTGGCGCTGCAAAAAACAAAAAGGGGACTTTTACCATATGTTTTGGTCATGTAATTTGTTGTTAACATTTTGGAACTTTGTAATTGACACGATAGCATTATGTTTAAATATTCACATTGCAAAATCATCTCGCTTGTATCTTTTAGGCACAATCAATATGGATCCTTGGAATGAATTTCTAAAAATATATATTGATCTTGCTTTGATTGCTGCAAAGAAGTGTAATTGCAATCCATTGGAAATCCGATTACTCTCCTACAATATCACATTGGTTAAATGAAATCTCTAGCTACATTCCATTAGATAAAATATACTATAATATAAGACATAAGAGTCAGGACTTTGTAAAAATATGGCAACCACATATAGATTTTATGGCAAGAAGGGCAGCTTCAGGTACTATTGTTTGATGGACAGTGTTTCTTGTAGGGATGCACGGTGATGTGAATTGCTGTTAATATCATAGCGCATCCCTAATGAATGTATTATTGTGTGTGTGTGTGTGTGTGTGTGTGTATGTAGGCATGTGTGTTTTGTCTTATTATTATTATATTTTTGTTGTGTTGTCGTTGGGCGTTGCCGCACAATGGTGGGTGGGTGGGGGGGGGGGGGGTGGATACAAGGGGGCGGGGAAACAAGAAAAAATGTGTTCAATTATATTGTAAAAATGTTTGAATCTTTGAAAAAAAAAAAAAAGCAGAAAAAAAAAGCAGAGGCGGCCCCAGGTCATCCAGGAGTTCCAGAGCCCCGCTCCTGACGGCCCCCACGATCATGCTGCTGTCACTCAAAGCTGGCGGGGTGGGACTCAACCTGACAGCCGCCTCCCGTGTTTTCCTCATGGATCCAGCGTGGAACCCTGCAGCAGAGGACCAGTGTGTGGATCGCTGTCACCGCCTGGGCCAGAAGAGAGACGTCTTCATCACCAAGTTCATCGTGAAGGACTCTGTGGAGGAGAACATGGTGAAGATTCAGAGGCAGAAGCAGGATCTGGTGGACAAGGCTTTCGGCTCCAAGAACCCCACCGACAAGAAGGCGTCACACATTAATGAAATAATAGCCCTCATGGAGCTGTAGACGTCCCTACGTATGGGAACCTTGTTAAGAAATTCCCATTTTGAAGTTTAGTTTTGATACTGTTTGTTGTGGAATGTTCTCTCAGCACATATATGTCCATCGTTACATTCCAACTCACCACACTGCCCTTGGTTAACAAGTCTCATGATACATTTACATTTTGGGGCATTTAACAGATGCCTTTATCCAAAGCGACTTTTCTTTTTTGGGATTGATGTGTGGTTTCATGTATGTGGGAATAAATGTTTTAAGTGACAAAACAAAAAAACAAAAACAAACCAAATATATATAGTGTACATATAGATAGTGTACATATATATAGTGTACATATAGATAGTGTACATATAGATAGTGTACATATAGGTAGTGTACATATAGATAGTGTACATATAGATAGTGTACATATAGATAGTGTACATATAGGTAGTGTACATATATATAGTGTACATATAGATAGTGTTCATATAGATAGTGTACATATATATAGTGTACATATAGATAGTGTACATATATATAGTGTACATATATATATATATAGTGTACATATAGATAGTGTACATATAGATAGTGTACATATAGATAGTGTACATATAGATAGTGTACATATAGGTAGTGTACATATAGATAGTGTACATATAGATAGTGTACATATAGATAGTGTTCATATAGATAGTGTACATATAGATAGTGTACATATAGATAGTGTTCATATTATAGATAGTGTACATATAGATAGTGTACATATAGATAGTGTACATATAGATAGTGTACATATATATAGTGTACATATAGATAGTGTACATATAGATAGTGTACATATAGATAGTGTTCATATTATAGGTGGTGTACATATAGGTAGTGTACATATAGGTAGTGTACATATAGATAGTGTACATATAGATAGTGTACATATATATATAGTGTACATATAGATAGTGTACATATAGATAGTGTACATATAGGTAGTGTACATATAGGTAGTGTACATATAGGTAGTGTACATATAGATAGTGTACATATAAATAGTGTACATATAGATAGTGTACATATTATAGGTAGTGTACATATAGATAGTGTACATATAGGTAGTGTACATATAGATAGTGTACATATAGGTAGTGTACATATAGATAGTGTACATATAGATAGTGTACATATAGATAGTGTACATATTATAGATAGTGTACATATAGATAGTGTACATATAGGTAGTGTACATATAGATAGTGTACATATAGATAGTGTACATATAGGTAGTGTACATATAGATAGTGTACATATAGGTAGTGTACATATAGGTAGTGTACATATAGATAGTGTACATATAGGTAGTGTACATATAGGTAGTGTACATATAGATAGTGTACATATAGATAGTGTACATATAGATAGTGTACATATAGGTAGTGTACATATTAGGGATGGACGGTTTCCAATTATTGAAACCGAAAAACCGTCAAAGACTAAAACCGCGGTTTTCCGGTTAACCGAAAAGGTAAAAAAAAAAAAAAAAAAAAAACGCCAATTTCAAATAATTGAGCCCTACTGCTACAATACAGTACACTCATGTCGAACACCATTAAAACACCGTAAGCACAGTCGCAACACATTTAGGCTACTTAGTTTCACAAATATAAGTGGAAAGGCAGACTTTTGTAAGCTACACCATACATGAAAACACATGAACACTTAACACACCAGCTCCGCTGATCCAGGGTGCACGCCTGCGCGGAAGATCATCTCTTGGAACAGCGTCTTCATTGAATGAACTGCTTTCTCAATATCTTGGTTCTTAGACAAAGTTTCAGCTGCTGCTCAATGTATTTAAATATTTGAATACTGCTCAATAATCACTGAAATATTAGACTTAGAATTATGCAGTGAACATACTTAAAGCTTTTCATAAAAACCACATGCCGCGAGACTGACTCGTCCTGAACTGTCGTAAGTCAATCAACAAAGAATGCCCCATCAAAATAAAAGTGCCCATGGTAGAGCTGTCAAAATAGAGCTTTCAAAATAAATGTACTAATACAGATAGAGATAAATACAGAACTACCTTTGCGTCACTAAGTGACCGCGTATCTTCTGAGTAATTGTAAAAAACCTTTCCTATCTACCAATAACTGAAGGCAACTATCTTTCCCATAGAGTGATTCGTTACCCTTAAATATAATCCCAATTAGATATTAATCCTCAGTTATTCTTCACAACTGACCAAACCTCTCACTCATTGCGCGGCAGATTCAGACTGTATCATTGTTATTTTCACACACGACAAACATGTGACATGTTCCAGTTTTATTCTTTGAACAACATGGAATATACAATAGAATAGAAAACGTAAACAAAAACATCTATAAATATAAATACAAACGAGTGCAAATTGAGTGCAAGCAGGTAAAACAATTGTGCAAAGATATCACTGATCACATTCATTCTAATTCTAATTCACAACCTATGGCTAATAACTAAATAACAAAAACTGGCAGTAACAAAAAATGAGCATAAAAGCTATTAAAGGCTATTAAATAGTCCGTTAATCGAGGTCCTTCGCAAGAAACACGAGCATGTTCACCTTTTCAGGATTCAGCTGCGCTCGGAACGGACTTACAATGTTGCCTGCTGCGCTGAACACCCGCTCTGAAGGTGAACTTGTGACACACAGTGGCGCTGTGCACAAAGTACACTCTTGATCCGTATAGCTCTTGTTTTATTATATTGTGGTTTAGTAAATACTGCACTTGGAGTTACATTCAATGCATGATTTGTGCTATAGAACATAAATAAAGTTTGATTGATTGATATCAAATCAAATCACATTTTATTTCTATAGCGCATTTCTCACAAAAGTGACCCAATGCGCTTTACAGAGAGCAGCGAAAATGATCTTATTAAATGTAAGCGAGTAATTGTAAAAAAAACCTTTCCTATCTACCAATAACTGAAGGCAACTATCTTTCCCATAGAGTGATTCGTTACCCTTAAATATAATCCCAATTAGATATTAATCCTCAGTTATTCTTCACAACTGACCAAACCTCTCACTCATTGTGCGGCAGATTCAGACTGTATCATTTTTATTTTCACACACGACAAACATGTGACATGTTCCAGTTTTATTCTTATTCTATTTTATTCTTCTAAAAAAAAAAAAAAAAAAAAAAAACGGTTTCAGACGGTCTAATTTTAGAAACCCCGGTTTTCGGTTTAACCGAAAAACCGTCCATCCCTAGTACATATAGATAGTGTACATATAGATAGTGTACATATAGGTAGTGTACATATATATAGTGTACATATAGGTAGTGTACATATAGATAGTGTACATATAGGTAGTGTACATATAGCCTTGCATTGAGTATACTATCACAGAATAAACAACAGCCGTTTTTATAATAAAAAAACTGTAAAAACTGTATCTTTCTGTGTTTCCGCATTGCTTCCATTGTGTTTGGATTGATGGCACAACCCCCTCTGCCTGGCACTTAACAGAAGAAGAAAAAAAGATAATGGCAAGTAACGAAAAGGCTCTAAGTTGAACCACTAGCTAGAGCTTATTCTCTATTAAACACATCTGAGTGTTGTGTGAGACTTACAGTATGAGTGACCAATAACTACATTTTATTTCAGACATGTTATGGATAATTTGATCCTCATACAGGTAGAGAAATCACATAAACCAACATTCTGTACACTATGTAGCTAGTATACAGTCCTAAATCATGCATGACACAATACTGAAATGTAGGCCACTGTCTGACTTAATTCTCTTTCATGTCAACAGGCTTGTGTTTAAATTCTTATTAGTTCAACAGGGTGAACACAATCTATTACGATATGAAAGAACACACTAACAATTGCAATACTACAGTATCGGTTTTTTTAAGAACAAAACAATATTCCCACATTTTATGTAGGCACCATAAATGAGTGTCTGAAAGTCCCGTCGCGTCCCGTCCCCCCCTCACAAAAAAATAAAGTAAGTAAATTGATGGATATCAATCCAATATTTGTATTTATTGTTTTACTCCTGAATAATAACAAATACTTCCCCAGTATAGTCCACAACATTTGGCTATTAAAGACTGCCAGCCTTTATTCAAGAAACAAAAACAGTACTCACTGTTACTCACTACTCAGTGACCAACTGGTTTCAAGTTAAAACAATTTAAACAGCAGCATTCAGCATTGTAGAAAAAAAAATAGTTACTGTCTGATTTCTAGTTGTAGTGCCTTCAGTTCTCTTTCATAGTATTCGTTTGGTATCTCACTATGGGAACGCCCCCTGCGTGACCTCATCAGAAACTGAATTACACTGCGCCAGCCCATTGGCTGGCCCAGGCGACGCTTGTGTCACGAGGGACGGGACCCTCCGCCTATATAACACGTACACACGGCATTCAAAAGCATTTTCTCGCTTCTCACTGGAGCTGACAACAACTGTGCGGGTGGCTAGAGCTAAACAGTCCACAGATACGAGCGACCACAACACACACACACTGTATGGAAAGTTTGAGCGGCAGTGACGGCCGCGCGCTGCACTTAGTATTTATTCTTGATTATTTTGAACGTCTCGCTCAGCCCGTCAGTGGCGGTGCAGTGTGTGTGTGTTAGCCCGTCAGTGACGGTGCAGTGTGTGTGTTAGCCCGTCAGTGACGGTGCAGTGTGTGTTAGCCCGTCAGTGACGGTGCAGTGTGTGTGTGTGTGTGTGTTAGCCCGTCAGTGACGGTGCAGTGTGTGTGGGTTAGCCCGTCAGTGACGGTGCTGAGCCATGCTGTACATTAACAAACACGTTTGTACAGCTGTTCCTTTGTGTCGACCTCCCTCTGTGCCTAGAGACTCTTACACTAACGTACCACCAGGTGCTAGCTAGCTACGGTAGCTAACGTTACCACCAGGTGCTAGCTAGCTACGGTAGCTAATGTTACCACCAGGTGCTAGCCAGCTACGGTAGCTAATGTTACCACCAGGTGCTAGCCAGCTACGGTAGCTAACGTTACCACCAGGTGCTAGCTAACTAAGGTAGCTAACGTTACCACCAGGTGCTAGCTAACTAAGGTAGCTAACGTTACCACCAGGTGCTAGCTAGCTACGGTAGCTAACGTTAGCACCAGGTGCTAGCTAGCTACGGTAGCTAACTTTACCACCAGGTGCTAGCTAGCTAAGGTAGCTAACGTTACCACCACGTGCTAGCTAGCTACGGTAGCTAACGTTACCACCAGGTGCTAGCTAACTAAGGTAGCTAACGTTACCACCAGGTGCTAGCTAACTAAGGTAGCTAACGTTACCACCAGGTGCTAGCTAGCTACGGTAGCTAATGTTACCACCAGGTGCTAGCTAACTAAGGTAGCTAACGTTACCACCAGGTGCTAGCTAAGGTAGCTAACGTTACCACCAGGTGCTAGCTAGCTAAGGTAGCTAACCTTACCACCAGGTGCTAGCTAAGGTAGCTAACGTTACCACCAGGTACTAGCTAAGGTAGCTAACGTTACCAATGCATCATCAGACAGAAATGAGCAACTGCGACTCCGCTGGCAGAAGGGTGAAAGAGGAGAAACGCTTTGAAATGGATACCATTTCCACCGACATAAGAAATATTGCCTCTCGTAGGCTATTATGAAGGAGTGCACACAAAGGATACGTGCACACTGCACATATCGTATTCGTCCATGTCCTGTACGCATCACACTATATACATATATATTTACTGTTCATATTGATATTCATGCAAATATATTTACTTTTTACATTCATATTCGTTGCACGTATAGCGCGAGGTTGACCACCGTCCGCATTGACTTCACAGTAATGTACGTCTTCATAAGGGTAACATTCCCGATAAGTCCAATGATTGCAATATCCATACAGTGAAGAACATGAACAGGCCCACTGTAGACAATTGACTCATCCCCAAGTAGGCCTGCATGTTATTTAATTATCTTGTATCCACCTAAGGTGACTAAGAGTAGCCTGAGAACATTGGAATGCTTAGAAGTTAGTGACATTACATTAAATCCATGATAGGAGTCGATCAAAATCCTAAACTGCTTTCCAAAATGTGCATTTCATGGACAAATTAATGTTTGCAAAAAAAACAAACATGGAAATAAAATTTCCACATCATCTTCAATGCAAAAACAATAATTCCCACATACAATGTCTAGGTGCATTGATAATGTATTTGAAATCTTAATCTCAAAGACCAACGTTTAAAATATTAACCTTTTTTCCATGATGCATTGCTGTATTTTACCATGACAAGCAACTAATCCTGCTGAGTCTGTTGGGTCAAGCTGCCATAGGAGCTCTCCCCCTCCTACACCCCAGAGCCTCAACCTTGATATGAGCTCATCAAAACAAAAAACGCTGCAATACCTTGCCATCACAAGGACAGAACGTCCCTGCTCTACAGTCATGTGTGAGGAATAGGGTTGGGTATCGTTTGGGTTTTATCCGGTACCGGTACACGCCAGCGCAGGCGGCCGCCCCCCTGCCTCTTAAGACGGCTACAGAGGAGGCAACTACATCAACCTTTTGGAGGCACCGGCACACCATGTCCCTCATTCGGGACAGATCCGTATCAGAGGATGCGAGGGTGGCAAGGGGCGTGCCACTACAGGGATCTTCTGATCGGCAGGGCAGAGTGTGTCCACAGCAGGGCACACAGAGAGACCTTGAGAACCAGAGAACAGAAGAGACCCTGGCGTCACAGGAGAGGAAGAGGAAGGTAGAGGAAGAGTTGGGGCCAGCACGGAGGAGACGACGTGAGAGCTGGACTGACCAGCGGTGGCTCGGTACCAAGGAGAGGAGGGAGGAGGATCTGATCGCGGATATGGGCTTCCTGTCTGTCACAGACTAGTAACTCTCCACCTCTGACTGACAGCTCGATCCCTCCTCTACTTTGAATGAACTCAACCCCAATGTGTTGAATTGATATAGATTTTTTTAAAGTACTAGTAATAATATTAAGATGTGATGTGGTGTTGTCGTCCACAGGATGATAAGCGGAGTGAGTGGTCTTCAGGTAAGACCAGGGGCCTCATTCATAGAACGTGCTTAGATCAAATGTTGATCTTACCCGTGTCGTACATAGAAAACCACGTCAACGTAGTGATTTATACCATTTCAACGTGAGTCAATTTGACCGTGGAAACGATCGTAGCTCGACGTCGAGTATTCAACTTGCTTACTTACATTACCTACTGGTTATGCGGAGTTATTACAGGCATGTGAGCCGCACTGGAAAAACGTTACCTACTGTAATTCATGCGAAGTTTAAGTGGCTCGTCATAAAATTAACGATGTTGTTACCAGCCGAGAAAATGAGTTTAATTCAAGATTTAAAGGGAACTATTGTTTATGATTGTATTTCAGTCTTTCTTTATATCCCTCCGGAGCTGTCTATCTCTCTTCAACATGCCTATAAGCACTATAGGACTACAGGAAGTAGTGGAGATCGTGCACCTAGCCTATTGCTAGGCAACGACATAAACATGAGGGACCGGTTATAACGGTTTTTATATGTGGGTCATTTGAAGCTGTGGCGGTTATAGGTATGAATGCCTGTATTTTTTATTTAGATGTATCTATACCATATTTAACAATAGGAAGTGCAACACAACACCATTTTAGGAAAAAAAATGTTGTTACTGTTTGACTGCATTTTGATTTGCCGTTTTCTCAAGTGATTTCTCACGTGTATGTGATGTCGGAATGTATTGCTAGCTAAAGAGGTGGTTAATATATTGAGTGGGTAGCCGACTCGACGTAGCCTCATTTTGGTTTCAATTTGTAATTAATACTTTATTTCACATTGCAGTTTTTCACGATGTCACACAAAAAAGACAGCCAGGTCTCCAGCAATGTCCCCAACGTGAAGGAAGGTTCAAGCGGGGCAGGGAACCACCAGACCTGGGTCCCTGCCTCTGACCTCAGTCCCAGGGGATCAGTGGCACTGCAGTCTGCTCCCTCCCCAGCTGCAGAGTTCCCTGAGCTCACAGAGGTACAAACCATTCAGCGTTCCTCAATAGCAATGTGTATGTATGTAAATTGTCTTTGGTGATATATTCTGCATATTTGCAGGTGAACATTGAGATGATGGTGCCCATGCCATGTTAAACTGCAGGAGTCAGTTTGTCCTCTCTTGTGACAGAGACCCAGACCAGGGCCAGTCTCCCTCTGCACTTCATCATTAGTTGGACCAACTCTTTACCGGACTCTTTATCGGACACCAGTACGAATCTTTGTATACCACCAACCCCGGTCCCTAGAAGATGACTACAACAGACTGGATACAATCTTAGCTCATATATGTGCTGGTATGTGGGAGTTATATCCTTGTCTATGTATGTGTGCGCTGCTGTGAGATACACATTTTATTTGTAATGCTAAAATGCATTGCTTTACAAACCATTAGGCTAATCTAAGTTATAAATACATTATTTTTTGTTTTTATCATAAGATTATATTGTTTATAATGTCTCCTGAATTGTAAGGCTACTTAATGTGTTGTCTACATATTATACATAGTTGTAGGCTATTTATAGGAAATTGTGATAGCCTACATGTCATGTAATTTAAGACATTAGATTATTGAAATCTAAAATCATAATTCTAAGGGATTACATATTCATTTTTAATAAATGTTCTTTAGTTCTATTAGTTACAGTGACCTGAGAGACAATGTCCTTAGAATTCTTATGTCCAAAGCTCTAGCTGATTATTTAGAAAAAAAATAAAGAGTTTTTAGTGTTCAATTCATTTATGTTTGTTGTTTTCAATTGGCCTCAGCAACAACGTGGCCTCAGCAACATAGCTTAATGCACACAATACCTCTCACCCAGGACAAAAGGGTGGTCAGGGCTGTCCATGGTGGAATTACTGTAACATAATACTAGAATGGCTGTTTCATCTCTAAAATAAGGAAAGGTGTGTTATAATTGTTAATGTGACTATTATTGTGCCACTTACATGCATATGACATTTGAGATGCCTTTGTGCCTTAGCCCTGACAGAAGGTCAGTGATCTACAACTTTTTTACTTCAATTTCTTTGATGTGTTGAATGGTGCCCCATTTGAGGTGTCTGTTTTGGGTTCAGCACGAGGAAAACAATCCACATATTTATTGTCAAGTAAACAACTGATGCAAATGTGGAATAAAGTGACATATTCTTTTAGTATAGCTTTGTTCTTGCCTCTTTCTTAAAAAATAAGAACTATTAGGTGTTCAGTAATATTATTAGAATCGTAATTATTATACCCATCTTGATATCCAGTATATCAGATATCAGATTATTTTGTCCAAAGATGTAGCAGCACTGGCATCACAGTAAAAGAAGTACACCTTTTCTAAACAGGAGTGATACCATTTTGTCAGAAAGCAATGACACATACACATTGTAGGGGACACAGGAGAAATGTTGATTTCACTTTTAGATTTTATTTTTATAACCCTTTTTTATTCATCTACAGGGCTAAGTTAATTAATTTAAATTATTTGTTCATTCAAAAAGATTGTGTTTTAAAAATACGGGGTAAGATGCTTCTCTTTTTCTCTACTTCCTGAATTCAAAATGAGAGCAAAATGACCATCATCTAACAGATTGTATTTGATACCAACTCTGTACATATTGTAAGAGCAATAGTGCATCTGCCATAGTGCAATACTCAACTGAATCATATTGATCTCATAATACATCTGTTCCAGACTGGATTTCTCCCAAACCCCTACCTAATCTCATGTACAGTGTGAACCTCGGGATCAATACAAAGTCACTGGGCTAAAGCTACCCAGGGCTCAAGGGCTATCAACAAATGTACAATATTTAGATGACATTTTGATAGATAGCTGGAATGATAGAGAGATGGCCAGATGACTAGCAGTAGCTTACTAGTCACTGTGCCAGACAGACAGACAGACAGACAGATAGATAGATTCGAGTAAAGAAGAGGTTTGCAGCTGTATGGCAAGAGATAGAAGATGCTTTGTTGAAATAGATAAAAGTCATTAATATTGACATTGCATTTAAAACAATTTCATTCAGTGTATTCAACATTCAATATCTTGCACATATATACAAAGTGGTGTGCATATGTATGTATGTGAACACATACTATAGGCTAGTGCTTATTTGATCTTGTTGTTACATTACATAAAACATGTTTTTGATAATGTGCTGCCTTTCAGTGCCATGACTCCAGAGCACAGACACAGGTAACAGAAAGAGAAATATTTCTATAAGTAAAAACCTAGTGAGTAAAATCTAGGTACCCGTGTTGGCAGGAGTGTCAGGATGATCATGAACACATCTGCCCCAAACACAAGTTCACATTGTCATTAATTCTCAGACAATGCTCTCTCTCCCAGGCACACACACACACACACACACACACACTCTTTTAACCTCCTCTAACATACAAACGTTGGGCCTCCCTTTTAGACCTAATTTTATATTCATATTTTCATATGTTCATATTCCGGAATATGGCATTCCGATACAAGAACATTTTTGGTGTTTTCATATTACATCACAGAGCCAAAAATGATATGACCATTTTAAAGAGAAGAGCTAGTACTTTTAAATGGTATCAATGTTTATTTTATTATTTGAGAATAACTATCCTTTATCCAGCAGATTTCACACAGCAATCTTTACAAAAATCTTCTCCGGCTGCCATACTCCATCAGAAAACTGCATTTTAAACCATTTTACTTACAAGCTTGAAGGAAAGTTAGAGGGTATGAGGCATGCACAATTCTGTTGGCAATTCAGAATAGAAGACAGGTTAGAAATATCTTATATTGTTCAAGAGTAATGACCATTCTAGTGATTAGTGACATGGAGGAAAAAGAAAATTGGAATTGGGTTTTATAGGTTTTTAGTCAAGAATAAAAGTATTTTGTATTGTTTTGGCTGTAGAAATATCAGATAATGTCCTGTGAGTAAATGCCTTTGCTCCTTTTGTCAGGATTACTTCAGCTTTCAATATCTGACATTACTGAAATGTTTTGAGGGAAGAAAAACACAAAAACGGAATTGATTTTAGAGGGTTTTTAGTTAAATTAAATTGACTATACAAATAATTAAGAACAGACTATATACAAATAATTTAGAACAGACTATATACAAATAATTAAGAACAGACTATATACAAATGATTTAGAACAGACTATATACAAATAATTAAGAACAGACTATATACAAATAATTTAGAACAGACTATATACAAATAATTAAGAACAGACTATATACAAATGATTTAGAACAGACTATTATACAAATAATTAAGAACAGACTATATACACAAGCTATGCCTCACAAGCAAGATCCAGGTGTTAGTCAACAAAAACAAAGGCCCAGGCCTAAAAGAGAGTGAGATGGAGAGCTCTGGTGGACGCCCTATGCCCCTCAACGGGGTGAAGAGGACTAACTAACTAACTATATACAGACAGGCCTACTGTACTCAGTCGTGGTACAGAGTGAAACAGTTCCTGTCGAGTTGAAGGCAGAGGCCCACACCACACTCTCTACATCTCCAAGGAGTGTTTCTTTTGCACAGAGTGCACCTCTTTCTCCCCAGGGTGGCTCTCACGGTCTTGCCCTTCCCCTGACCGTCGCTCACAGGGACAGGGAAATGGCCCTGGCTGGGGATCCTCTTCGTCCTGCCATGCAGTGGCACTCCCAGGAGCTGGGCAGTCAGCTGCTCCTGGAAGTCCTGGCGTGTCATGTGTCCCTGAAACAAAATCAGAATCAGATTTACTCTTGCCGGGGGTTTTCACACACATGTAATTTGCTTTGGAATGTTGGTGCATAACAATAAGTAGACAAGCATACAAAAGGTGCAAGGACAAGACAGGACAGTGCAAAATACAGAAGAGTACAATTACATACCTCCTGCTTGCTTTTACATAGCTCCTTGTGGACTATGTAGCTGTTTGTCATACTAATGTCCACAAAGTGCTGGAACACAGTAATAGGCCACCGCCTGGTTTTGCGGTGGACAGAGTTTGTCCCCAGCATCTGGTCAGATGTATCAACACCCCCCATGTACTTATTATACTCCCCGACAGCTGTGGGCCTGGGGACCCTCTCATTTTGTCCATCAGCTAGATAGATAGGAGAGAAAATGAGGCTGTACATTGTCACAATGGTAATTCAATGTGTTTTGCTCCTGTCATTTATTCATCAACTGACAAAAAGGTTACATTACAGCATTATGTCAATACCTGTCTTCTGCCAGCGCAGTACCGTCTCGCCAGTGTAGACTGGATGGACATTGGTGCACATGGACACCTCTCTCGTGTCCATCCACTTTACAAAGAGCAGGTTACCATCCCTGATCCACCGGATGGTTCCTCGTGGTGACCTTTGAGGTGTTTCAAACAAAAAGTGCATTACAAATAAAATCAAATGTATTATTACTATTATTATTCTGTCTAGATAGTATTATTACTGTTATTACCTTTTACACACAGCATTCTCCTGAGAGGATGGAGTGCCAACTCTACCCTGCCGGTAGGTTCCACATGCCCCAAATCCCTGCTGGCCGAGGTGTCTGAAGAGGGCTGGGCTGGTGTAGTAGTTATCACAATATATGTGATAACCAGAGCCCAGGAAGTTCTTGTTCACCAGGTCAGCCACAACATCAAACGACAGACCCTTCCCAGTGGCAAACTTGGACTTGCCGGTGTAGAGCCTGTAGTCGATGGTATAGCCATTTACATCAGCAAGAACAAAAAACTTCAGCCCCCACTTGGTGGGCTTTGCCCTCATGTACTGTTTTATGGACAACCGGGCCTTGGTGGCGACCATCCTCTCATCGACAGAGATGTGTTGCCTGGGATGGTAAATGGCCATGCAGCGGTTCCTGATCATGCCATACAGTGGCCTGACCCGGTGGAGGAGGTCATATTCATCAGTGCCCCTTTTTCTGTCATTCTCCACATCTTCAGTTGGATCGCTCATGTGGAGATTGGCAGAAATTGCCATGAAGCGGTCTCTGGGCATCATGGTGGCTGGAAACGGCACATGAAAGATGGTTTCTTTCCTCCAAAAATCTCTCACCTTGGGCAGGTGCAGCACCGCCATGTAAAGCATGATGCCCAGGTACTGCTTCATGTCTGCAGGGGTCAACTCTCTCCACACAAATGTTTTGCCATTCTCTTTATTCGTTGCTGCTTTGCTGTTTGTGTTGTTACACAGCACTCTCATTATCTCCTCATCAAAGAACTGTAAAAATATTTCGCCTGGGGATGGATTCCCAGTGTTGAGGGGGGCTGAACTCCGGGGCTCCTTTTGGGAGCAAACCGTGGTGGTTTGGGGGCAATGTCAGGGTCTGCCTCCGTTTTCCAACCGGTTGCTCTGATTGGTGACCGGCTTCTGAAGCTGTCACCGCCGGCACCGTGTGCACTCTCTCCCCTCTCAATACTTCCATTCCTCCCCTCAGAAGGCATGCTAAAAGTAATGTAGATAATATAACATAAGATTATAGCTTGAGTCTCATTCATCCCGAAGGAAAATATTATGCGAGTTACCCAAAAAGTTAGGCTACAAATGTGTTAGGCTACAACAAACAAACAAACAAAAAAAACTCACTCTGACGAAATCACGTCCCCGTGTTCGCTGTCGTCCTGGATAAATCGAGATGGAGGTTTTGACACCCTCAATGATTTCCGAGACATTTTTAATAATAATAATAATACTTGTTTACCCTCGAGAGATAGCAAAGACTATTTCATCGTTTCCAAAGCTTCAGAATAGGTTAGGGAACAATTTTTACGATAGCAAACATTTTGTAAAACCTCCTCCATTTTGTAAAACGCCTCCTCCGCCTTCACTGTGTGTATGGACTCTGAGAATGTCGTCACGTCACATTTTACCGTAATACCCTATATGTTGGTTGAAGTGCAACATCTCAGCTTTCAGGGACAGTTGGAATTTTTTCGATTGCACAAACCGTTTAGAAATTACGGTAATTTCAATGTTGTGTGCGGATTTGTGCCGGCGGCGTCACATTTCGGTGCAGAAGGGTTAAGAAGGTGGTAATTACACAAACAGACAGGCTTTATTAACACCAGGGGGGTATTCCACCAACTTCGCTAAAGGAAAATCCAGGCTTATTTTTGGATCAGTCTCGTGAGACTGATCAAAATAAGCCTAGATTTTCCTTTAGCGATGTTGGAATACCCTCCAGGTGTGGAATGGTATGTTGGTACACTGGGTCTGGAGTTGAAAACACTAAGTTGCTGTCTCTGCTACTTCAAAGATCTGTTTTCACATATGATCCCAAAACCACAGTTCCCCTGCTTACATAAACACTGCTGGGGGACCTTGAAAAATTCAAACTAATAGTTACAATAAACACGCTATTCCCTCAGATCACCGTAGGGTCGTCATATCTCATATTCATTCTTATATTAAGTTATTCTTCTTATTTTCTTTGGAAAACGTTCTGTAAACAACAAGTCCGATACAGGAATTCTCTCCGATCACTTCCATGTGACAGTCTTCTGAATAAGTTGTCATCCAGTCCGAGATGAGACTCCACAAGGCCTCTCTGAGGGGGACAGTTCAGCTAACTGTGGGCCTCAGCATCTCTCCCCTCTGAACCAAGAGTGCTTGTTCACATTATGTTTGCTTTGTGTGTCCATAGTATTGTCTCATGAGTTGAATAGTCTCAGATCAGATGGTCAGTCTGTGCCAGTCAACTGTGGACTCAAATGATGGCCTGATCAGTTTGTACTCAGGCAGGCAGGCGACGTCTCATTGGTTCACTGTTGATATGTTCTTCATTTTAGACTGTTTAAAGAGGAATGAATGGAAGACCCTGATGCCCCTTGAGGGGCCACCACCATGTCATTCTGGGATTGGATTTGACACAATCCTGAGTGGCAGGCTGGCAGCGATCACAGGGATATGATTGGCCAGTATGCAATGGTGGAAGGTGCATACAGACAAGAAGTTGAAAGGAGAGGGTATGTCATCGGAATAGGTTTGGAGAGATTCAGGGCAGACTTGGAAGACTTTAACATTTTTCCCCTCTTCTCCAATGTGGAAACAACACCAACCACTGTTTACACAATGCACCAGCTTTCCAGAGTAGCTGAGGAGAGCTGACGGCTTCTCTGTCACAGCTGCAGCAGCCCGGTCCTGATTCCACCTGTTCAGGCCTTCCAGCAAGTACAGCTGGAAGTTGAGGCCGTTGGCCTGGGTCCCTGAAAATAAAAGAGAATGCATGAATGAATTATAGCATAAACTTATTATTTTAATTTGCACACAGTCTCTTCAAAAGCACTAATAAAGAAGCAATCAATATGAACATTTCAAAATAACAATGATGTAATTGAACTCACCTGGAATGAACCTGTTCAGGTGGAGGTGGAAGGACTCCAGGGAGTTGGAACCTCGTGCACATCGGTATTTAGTAAGCACGATGCCCCCCTTAGTTGTGGTTCCCTTCTCTGTGTAGAGAGGCACGCCTGGCAGGTCCTGTATGCACTTCACGTGCCTCTTCTGGACTCTCCAGATGTGTTCCATTCGCACCCGGTCAAGCAGAGGAACACCAAGAAGGTCCCTCCCTTTGTCTCCCATCAGCTCCTGCAGCAGGTGGTCCAACATACGGATGGTGGCCTCCTCCCCACGGGTCCTCCGCCTGCAGTACGCCCCCAGGTCAGCCTTGGTGATTTGCCTGTCTACTATAGCGTCTGTGATAGTTGGCAGACCCTCCTGCCGCAGCTGCTCCCTCTTGGCCCGACGCAACAGAGCCACATCCGTGGGGTCCCACTCG
>NW_027663260.1:0-7500 GCF_963989245.1 Nansenia antarctica | reverse complement strand
TCCCTCTTCCCAGAATCCTTTCGAGGCCCTGATGAAGCGGGCGGAGAACCACACCAACGCCCTCCTCCAGGACTCGTACGGCGACCTGGCCCCCGAGGCGGCCCCCGCCGTCCGCGAGCTCTTCACCGACGTCGGCCTCTTCGTCCTGGGCTCGGAGCTCAGCGTGGACGACACGGTCCACCGCTTCTTCGACGCCCTCTTCCCCCTCGTCTACGACCGCCTGGTCAACCCCGCGCTGACCTCCATCTCCCCCGGCTACGCCGAGTGCGTCCGTTCCGCGCGCCGCGAGCTAGCGCCCTTCGGCGGGGCCCCGGGGGTCCTCGCGGGGCAGCTCGCCCGCTCCGGGGTACCAGGACGCCTGCTCCTCCAGGCCCTCCACCTGGGCATCGAGGTCATCAACACCACGGACCACCTGGCGCTCAGCCGCGAGTGCCGACGCGGGCTCCTCAAGATGCAGTACTGCCCCCACTGCCAGGGGCTGACCCGGTCCAAGCCCTGCATGGGCTACTGCCTCAACGTGGTGCGCGGTTGCTTGGCGGCCATGGCGGAGGTGGACGCACCGTGGCGGGAGTACGTGAGGTCGCTGGAGGGGCTGTCGGCCAGGATGCAGGGGGGGGCGGGGGACCTGGAGAGGGTGCTGCTGGGGGCGCACACGCTGGTGCACGACGCCGTGGCGCACGCCCAGAAGAACGGGCCGAGGCTGTCTGCTCAGGTGAGGGGAAGGGGAGGGATGGGAGGGGGGGAGGGGAGGGGAGGGCCAAGGCTGTCTGCTCAGGTGAGGGGAAGGGGAGGGATGGGAGGGGGGGAGGGGAGGGCCGAGGCTCTCTGCTCAGGTGAGGGGAAGGGGAGGGATGGGAGGGGGGGAGGGGACGGCCGAGGCTCTCTGCTCAGAGGTGAGGCACACTGGGTAGCTCTTTGTGACTTTGTGGTTACGGTTCTGGGGCTGGTGGTTCGATGGGGGTGGAGGGGTGGAGGGGGGTGGAGGGATGGAGGGGTGGAGGGATGGAGGGATGAGAGGTGGAGGGGGCTGGATGACGGGTGGAGGGATGGAGGGGGGTGGAGGGATGGAGGGGTGGATGGATGAGAGGTGGAGGGGGGTGGATGATGGGTGGAGGGATGAGGGGTGGAGGGGGCTGGATGACGGGTGGAGGGATGGAGCGGTGGATGGATGGATGAATGAGTAAATGGATGGATGGTTGGGTAGATGCATAGATGGATAGGTGGATGCATGGATGGATGGATGGATGGATGGATGGTTGGATGGATGGTTAGATGGATGGATGGATGGACGGATGGACGGGTAGATGGATGGGTAGATGGATGGGTAAATGGTTAGATGGATGGGTAGATGGATAGATGGATGGATGGATGGGTAGATGGATGGATGGTTAAATGGATAGATGAATGGATAAATGGATGGATGGATGGGTAGATGGATGGATAGATGGATGGATGGGTAAATGTATGGATGGGTAGATGCATGGATGGATGGATAAATGGATGGATGGGTAGATAGGTAGATGGATAGATGGATGGGTCGATGGATGGATGGTTAAATGGATAGATCAATGGATAAATGGATGGATGGATGGGTAGATGCATTGATGGATGGATAAATGGTTGGATAGATGGGATGGGTCAAAGAGTTTCTTCTCTAGCTTCTTTTTCTCTAAAGTCTGACCCCATGCCAGACTCCCACCGCAGCGCAAACCACCAGGGTTGTAAACAGCCAGCATCAACGTCATGCACCACTCACTTTAAATCAGAGGAATACACACACAGAGAGGTCCAGAGAGACTGACACGAGAACAATAGAAGTAGAACCTCCAGGGAGAGAGAGAGAGAGAGAGAGAAGGAGAGAGAAAGAGAGAAGGAGAGAGGGAGAGAGGGAGAGAGGGGGAGAGAGAGAGAGAGAGAGAGAGAGAGAGAGAGAGGGAGAGAGGGAGAGAAGAGGAGGGAGAGAGGGAGCGGGAGGGAGGGAAGGAGAGAGAGAGAGAGAAGGAGGGAGAGGGAAAACATTCCAGCCCCGTCGAACGCATCCCTAAGCATAAGGTCCAGCTGTGAGAGCTCTCCGTCGAGCTCTCCGAGAGAGAGAGAGAGAGAGAGAGAGAGAGAGAGAGAGAGAGAGAGGAGGAATGCGCCGCAGACCAAACATAAGTGGCTTGAAATCGTACATACCGCAGAACAACAGCCTGGCCCGGGCCACTCCCAGAACACTCCCAGAATACCGCTGTGTGGGCAGCAGCGAGCCTTGGGCCGAGGGTGGCCAGCGCTGGCACTGAGGGAGGCCAAGGGGCGGCCACAGCTATTCCTGGGGACAGGGGGTCAGCGTTTTGGGTCTGTGGGGGACAGGGGTCAATTGTTGGGGTTTTGGGGGCTGTGGGTGGGACAGGGGTCAGTGTTTGGGGCTGTGGGGGTGGGTCAGGGGTCAATTGTTGGGGTTTTGGGGCTGTGGAGGGGACAGGAGGGTCAGCGTTTGGGGATGTGGGGTGGACAGGGGACAGGGGGGTCAGCGTTTGGGGATGTGGGGTGGACAGGGGACAGGGGGGTCAGCGTTTGGGGATGTGGGGTGGACAGGGGACAGGGGGGTCAGCGTTTGGGGCTGTGGGACAGGGGGGGCAGTGTTTTGGGGCTGTGGGATGGGGGTAGAGTGGGGGTCAGTGTTTTGGGGCTTTGGGGACTGTGGCGGGGACAGGGGGTCAGTGTTTGAGGCTGTGGGGGGGGGGGGCAGGGTTCAGGGGGTCAGCGTTTGGGGGTGTGGGGGGGACAGGGGGTCAGTGTTTGAGGCTGTGGTGGGGGACGGGGGTCAGTGTTTGGGGCCGTCGGGGGGGGGGACAGGGTTCAGGCGGTCAGCGTTTGGGGGTGTGGGGGGGACAGAGGTCAGTGTTTGGGGCTGTGGTGCGGCACAGGGGGTCAGCGTTTGGGGGTGTGGGGGGGACAGAGGTCAGCGTTTCGGGCTGTGGGACACAAGGGTCAATTGTTGGGTTTTTTGGGTCTGTGGGGGAGTCAGTGGGTCAGTGTTTGGGGTTGTGGTGGGGGAGTCAGGGGGTCAGTGTTTGGGGCTGTGGTGCGGCACAGGGGGTCAGCGTTTGGGGGTGTGGGGGGGACAGAGGTCAGCGTTTCGGGCTGTGGGACACAAGGGTCAATTGTTGGGTTTTTGGGGTCTGTGGGGGAGTCAGTGGGTCAGTGTTTGGGGTTGTGGTGGGGGACAGGGGGTCAGTGTTTGGGGTTGTGGTGGGGGACAGGGGGTCAGTGTTTGGGGTTGTGGTGGGGGACAGGGGGTCAGTGTTTGGGGTTGTGGTGGGGGACAGCGGGTCAGTGTTTGGGGTTGTGGTGGGGGACAGGGGGTCAGTGTTTGGGGTTGTGGTGGGGGACAGGGGGTCAGTGTTTGGGGCTCTGGGGGGGACGGGGGTCAATTGTTGGGGTTTTGGCTGTGTGGGGGTCAGGCGTCAGTGTTTTGGGGCTGTGGGAGGGGACAGGGGTCAGGGGTCAGCGTTTGGGGCTGTGGGACAGGGGGGACAGTGTTTGGGGCTGTGGAGGGGACAGGGGTCAGTGTTTGGGGGCTGTAGTGGGGGACGGGGGGGTCAGGGGTCAGTGTTTGGGTCTGTGGTGGGGACAGGGAGGGTGAGCGTTTGGGGCTGTGTGGGGGACAGGGGGGTTAGGGCTTGGGGCTGTGGGGGGGCGCAGTGAGGGGGACAGGGGTCAGTGTTTGGGGCTGTGGGACAGGGGGTCAGCGTTTGGGCTTTGGGGGGGGGACAGGGGGGGTCAGCGTTTGGGGCTGTGTGAGGGACATGGGGGGTCAGCGTTTGGGGGCTGTGGGACACGGGGACAGGGGGTCAGCATTTGGGGCTGTGAGACACAGGGACAGGGGTCAGTGTTTGGGGCTATGAGACACAGGGACAGGGGTCAGTGTTTGGTGCTGTGAGACACAGGGACAGGGGTCAGTGTTTGGGGCTATGAGACACAGGGACAGGGGTCAGTGTTTGGGGCTATGAGACACAGGGACAGGGGTCAGTGTTTGGGGCTGTGAGACACAGGGACAGGGGTCAGTGTTTGGGGCTATGAGACACAGGGACAGGGGTCAGTGTTTGGGGCTATGAGACACAGGGACAGGGGTCAGTGTTTGGGGCTGTGTGAGGGACATGGGGGGTCAGCGTTTGGGGGCTGTGGGACACGGGGACAGGGGGTCAGCATTTGGGGCTGTGAGACACAGGGACAGGGGTCAGTGTTTGGGGCTATGAGACACAGGGACAGGGGTCAGTGTTTGGTGCTGTGAGACACAGGGACAGGGGTCAGTGTTTGGGGCTATGAGACACAGGGACAGGGGTCAGTGTTTGGGGCTATGAGACACAGGGACAGGGGTCAGTGTTTGGGGCTGTGAGACACAGGGACAGGGGTCAGTGTTTGGGGCTATGAGACACAGGGACAGGGGTCAGTGTTTGGGGCTATGAGACACAGGGACAGGGGTCAGCATTTGGGGCTGTGAGACACGGGGACAGGGGGTCAGCATTTGGGGCTGTGAGACACAGGGACAGGGGTCAGTGTTTGGGGCTATGAGACACAGGGACAGGGGTCAGTGTTTGGGGCTATGAGACACAGGGACAGGGGTCAGTGTTTGGGGCTATGAGACACAGGGACAGGGGTCAGTGTTTGGGGCTATGAGACACAGGGACAGGGGTCAGTGTTTGGGGCTATGAGACACAGGGACAGGGGTCAGTGTTTGGGGCTATGAGACACAGGGACAGGGGTCAGTGTTTGGTGCTGTGAGACACAGGGACAGGGGTCAGCGTTTGGGGCTGTGGGGGACGAGGGGCGGGTCAATTGTTGTGGTTATGGCTGTGGAGTCAAGTCCTGAGGTGATTGTTTTGGCGCCGCGTGTGTGTTTACATTTGACTGGTCAGCGTCGGGCCTGGTTGTGGAGGGGAGGGGGGGCGGGGTGTGTACAGCGGGGGGCGAGGGGGGGGGGGGCAGGGTGGATACTGATGCAGTACGCCTGCTTCAGCTGTTCCCACCACACAGCCCTCAAGACCTTGGCTCGTGCAGCGCATACAGTACTGGAATGTGTGGTTTGATACCGTTTCCTGATCTGTTCCATGCATCGCAATGAGCCCCCCCCCCCCCCGATTTCTACCTCCACCAGCCTCCCTTCCCTCCCCTGGGGTGATAGTACTGGGGACTGTGGTTACGGTTCAGGGGGTGTCGGGATGGAGGGGTGTCGGGATGGGACGGTGGAGGGGTGGAGGGATGGGGGGTGATGGAATGGGGGGTGGGATGAGGGTGTGGAGGAATGAGGGGTGGAGGGATGGGGGGTGGAGGGATGGAGGAGTGGAGGGATGAGAATGAATGAATGAATGAATGAATGAATGAGGATGGGAGGATGAGGGGGTGGAGGGATGAGTGGTGGATGAGGTTACAGGGGAGATGATCGGACACACAGCAGCAGAATCATCCAATAGAATCATCCGCTGTACAGGTCCAATAAGCAGCACTGAAAATTCTGGCAAAAACAATCACATCCACCCACTTCACTACCACATCTATCCATTATCCAGAGAAAGTCCAGTTGCCTTCATGTAAAACTAAGCAACACTCCCATCTAGTGGAAAAACGCTACCACTGCACTCTCCACTCTGGAAGGACATCTCTCAAGCGAGAACCCGTCAGAAGAAATTGACCCAGGGTCAAAAAGGTGATGTCCTCAGCATTGATAAACAACGCCAAGCCGCGGGGGTGAAGGGGGGGGGGGGGTAATTATACGTCTAAGCAATCGGATAAAGGAGTAGCTCAGATAGTCCATTCCCCGCTCCACTGATCAACTCATCGATTTCCTGTTGGTCCTCTGGCTAGCCCTCACTGCTGGATTGGTAGCTAACCTACTGACAAACCTCCACCCCAGACACACTGTGTTCCCCCAGGAACAGATGGAATCAACCAGAACAATCAGTGGTTTTGTGATTTTGATCTGATATTGGTGTTTAGAAAATGTTTTTTTTATTTTTTTTGGGGGGGGGGTGGTTCTTTACCTTAGCCTGTAAGTGTTGAAAGAAAAGTACCACAGAAATAATAATAATAATAATAATAATAATAATAATAATCACTTTTTATTTGTATAGCACGTTTCCTGCAAACGTTGCAGCTCAAAGTGCTCTGAAATGATTAGATTAGATTAGATTCAACTGTATTGTCATTGCAGACTACCAAGTACCAGACAACGAAATGCAGTTTAGCATCTAACCAGAAGTGCAAAATAGTGATATAAAACATGATATAAAAACATGACAGTGATAGAGATAGGTACAGTATGGCATGGCTGGTAGTTTAGAGGTATATACAGTCACAAGCTACTAATCATATTATTGCTATGTCACGATACTGTCATGTCATTCTTACGTATTGACAGATGTCCCCACCTCTCCTCTTCCCCTCCTCTCCTCTCCTCCTCTCCTCTTCCCCTCCTCTCCTCCTCTCCTCCTCCCCTCCCCTCCCCTCCTCTCCTCTCCTCCTCCCCTCCTCCCTTCCTCCTCCCCTCTTCTCCTCCTTCCCTCCTCCTCCTCCTCCTCCTCCTCCTCCTCCTCTCCCCTCTCATCCCCTCCTCCTCTCCTCCTCCCCTCCTTCTCTCTCTCGTCCTGCAGGTGCATAAAGTGTGTGGCCACCCCAGAAGAGAGCCTGCACAGTCGGTCAGTGTCCAGCAGGGCGGCGGTAGAGAGTCCATCCCTCTCAAGGCAGCTATCAGAGAGACAGACTCCCTCTCTATCAGACGGACGTGAGTCGAGGACCAACCGCCTCAGATGACAGACATCGATGTCTGACCTGGGGAGTATTACATCAACGTCGCTAAAGGAAAATCCAGGCTTATTTTGATACGTTTCGTGAGATTTATCCCAAAATCCGGGTTTATTTTGATAAATCTCGGGAGACTTCTCAAAAGTAAGCCTGGGTTTTTCTTTAGCGATGTTGATGGAATACCCCCAGGCCTTTGTCCTTGAATTGTTACTTTGTTCATCTTCCTCTCTCTCCACCGCGGTGACCGCCGATGGCACTTGCTCTTTTCGAAGGTTTTACTTCTGACAAAGCAGATTCACTCACTGAGACAAATGTACTTATAGTAAGGTGCTTTGGGAAAAAGTGTCTGCTGAATGACTTAGATGAAATGAAATAGATGCCACAGAGTCTTGACCTCAAATATCCAATTCAATTCAGTTTAACTTTATTTCAGACACTTAGGTCCCTATCATACTGTATATACGTACAGTTATATCTCTTGAATTATTGAGAGTTTTCTAGATTTTATGTAATGCTTGTGGCACTTTTTATGATTGTATCGGCAGCTGTATTCCATATTTATGACAGCTGTGGTGATGTGCCTGTGTTAATAGTGTGTGTGTGTGTGTGTGTGTGTGTGTTAATAGTGTGTTAATAGTGTGTGTGTGTGTGTGTGTGTGTGTGTTAATAATGTGTGCCTGTGTTAATAGTGTGTGTGTGTTAATAGTGTGTGCCTGT
>NW_027663261.1:0-14132 GCF_963989245.1 Nansenia antarctica | reverse complement strand
GCTGTCTGTCAGTCAGTCAGTCAGTTGTGTGTATAACAGTGTTATCCTCCTGGGCTTCCCTGCAGCAGACACAGTCATGTTGTCTCACATTAGCATGTCTCCCCCCAGGACCACATCCCCCCCCCCCTCTCCCCCGCCCCCCCGCCCCCAGGACCACATCCCCCCCCTCCCCCAGGACCACATCCCCCCCCTCCCCCCCGCCCCCCCGCCTCTCCTCAGGCGGCCATGAATGCTTTAATGTGAAAACGCCTCAGGAGCTGGAATACCATTTCACTATCAGGCTCTTGATTGACAGCATACTATTATTATTATTATTATTATTATTATTATTATTATTATTGTTATTATTATAATCCTGCCTGTTCAGGAGGGAGAGAGATGAGGGACCGTAATCTGACGGATGGAATAATCTGAATAAGATTGGGATTCATTATCATCAGAGAGAGGGGGGGGGAGAGGGGGGGGGGGGAGAGAGAGAGGAGGGAGAGGGGGGGGGGAGAGAGAGAGATAGAGAGTGGAGGGAAAGAGAGAGAGGGAGAGAGAGAGAGAGGAGGGAGAGAGAGAGACAAAGAGAGAGGAGGGAGAGGGGGGAGAGGAGAGGAGGGAGAGAGAGAGAGGGAGAGAGGAGGGAGACTAAGAAGGAGAGGAGAGAGAGAGGGATAGAGGAAAGAGAGGGATAGAGGAGAGAGAGAGAGGAGGGAGAGGTGGTAGGGAGACAAAGAAGGAGAGGAGAGAGAGAGAGGGAGAGAGGAGAGAGAGATAATGAGTGAATGACAATGACTCCCGGCATTACGAAGGAGCTGTTCGGTTCGCTAACCGCGCTACGAGGCTACATGGAGGGACGCTGACTGCATTCCACCGAGGGGGAGGGAGGCTCCAGGGGAGGCTGGCGGAGGTAGGAATGGGAGGCCGGGGAGGGGGAGGGGGAGGGGCCGGCGGTGAGCTGTCACTCACCTCCTTCTCTCCACAGATGTGACTGACGGTGGAGCCGGAGGCGGGGCTGGAGGCGGGGCCTATCACTGACACCACCCCCTTCGGCAGGATCTGACACACTAGGGAGGGAGAGAGAGAAGGGAGGGGGGGGAGAGAGAGGAGGGAGGGGGGGTGGGGGGAGGAGGGAGGGGGGGTGGAGGGGAGGAGGTAGGGAGAGAGAGGGGGGGAAGAGAGGGGAAGTTAGGAGGAGAGAGAGAGGGGGGGGGTAGGGGAGGAGGGGGAGAGAGAGAGAGTTAGGAGGAGAGGCAGAGAAGATTGCACTTTGTCATCAATAATAATTACCTATTGTTTCACTCTGCAGAAACAGAAACTGCTGTCAGTGAAACAATGTTGCGCTTTGTCCTGTGAGATAATGCATCTCATCTCTGAGATTGCTGTGTGTGTGTGTGTGTGTGTGTGTGTGTGTGCACGTGTGCGTGTGCGTGTATGAGTGAACTAGAACCAGAGAGAGGAGGAGACATGAGAGAGAGAGCGAGAGAGAGAGAGAAGAGGAGATGAGCGAGAGAAGAGAGGAGAGACAGACAGACAGACAGACAGAGAGAGAGACAGACCGACAGACAGACAGACAAACAGACAGACAAAGAGAGACAGACAGACAGAGAGAGAGACAGAGAGAGAGACAGACAGACAGACAGAGAGAGACAGAGACAGACAGAGACAGACAGAGACAGACAGACAGACAGAGACAGACAGACAGACAGAGACAGACAGACAGACAGACAGACTCACTGGTGTCCGTGGTGTCGTACTGGGATAAGAGGAGAGAGACAGACAGACAGACAGACAGACAGAGAGAGACAGACAGACAGACAGAGACAGACAGACAGACAGACAGACTCACTGGTGTCCGTGGTGTCGTACTGGGAGTCCTTCTGCAGGTCGTAGATGTCCACCTCCACGCGGGCGCTGGCCCCGCCCTCCAGCAGGCTGTTGATGTTCTCCCGGGCCAGGGCCAGGGCCAGGCGCTCCCCGCGCCCACACTCCGCCTGGTCGTCCAAGATGGCCGCTGGGGGGGTGGAGGAGAAGAAGGGAGGAGGAGGATAGACTAGATGAGAAGAGAGAGCTTGAATAGCCAATGAAGAGGAGGTCCTCTCATCTGTTTTTACTGGTTATTGTTGTAGGGTGTTTTAGGGTGCCTTGTGGCCTTAATTGTGACCTTGTTTGTGACCTTGAGGCCTTGTGTGTGACCTTGAAGCCTTTTTTGTGACCTTGTGACCTTGAAGCCTTTTTTGTGACCTTGTGACCTTGAAGCCTTGTTTGTGACCTTGAGGCTTTGTGTGTGATTTTGAGGCCTTGTGTGTGACCTTGAAGCCTTTTTTGTGACCTTGTGACCCTGAAGCCTTGTTTGTGCCCTTGAGGCCTTGTTCGTGACCTTGTTTGTGACCTTGTTTGTGGCCTTGAAGCCTTGTATGTGACCTTGAAGCCTTTATGTGACCTTGTGACCTTTAAGCCTTGTATGTGACCTTGTGACTTTGAAGCCTTGTATGTGACCTTGTGACCTTGAAGCCTTTATGTGACCTTGTGACCTTTAAGCCTTGTATGTGACCTTGAGGCCTTGTTTGTGGCCTTGAAGGCTTGTTTGTGACCTGGTATGTGGCGTTGAGGCCTTGATTGTGGCCTTGACCCTTGTTTGTTACCTTGTGGCCTTGAGGGCTTTTGTGACCTTGAGGACTTGTTGTGCCCTTGTGGCCATGAGGCCTTGTTTGTGGCCTTGAGGCCTTTTTTGTGGCCTTGTGTGTGACCTTGAAGCCTTGTTTGTGACCTTGAAGCCTTGTTTGTGGCCTTGTGCCCTTTGTAAGTGACCTTGTTTGTGACCTTGAGGCCTTGTTTGTGACCTTGTGGCCGTGAGGCCTTGTTTGTGACCTTGAGGCCTTTTGTGACCTTGTTTGTGACCTTGAGAACTTGTTTTGGAGCCCTTGTTTGTGGTCTTGTGGTCTTGAGGCCTTGTTTTTGACCTTGTGACCTGGTTTGTGACCTTGAGTCCTTGTTGTGACCTTGTGACCTGGTTTGCGACCTTGAGGACTTTTTTGTGGAGGCCTTGTTTGTACCCTTGAGGTCTTGTCTGTGACCTTCTACCCTTGAAGCTTTGTCTGTGACCTTCTACCCTTGAAGCTTTGTCTGTGACCTTCTACCCTTGAGGCTTTGTTTGTGACCTTCTACCCTTGAAGCTTTGTCTGTGACCTTCTACCCTTGAGGCTTTGTCTGTGACCTTCTACCCTTGAAGCTTTGTCTGTGACCTTCTACCCTTGAAGCTTTGTCTGTGACCTTCTACCCTTGAAGCTTTGTCTGTGACCTTCTACCCTTGAAGCTTTGTCTGTGACCTTCTACCCTTGAGGCTTTGTCTGTGACCTTCTACCCTTGAAGCTTTGTCTGTGACCTTCTACCCTTGAGGCTTTGTCTGTGACCTTCTACCCTTGAAGCTTTGTCTGTGACCTTCTACCCTTGAAGCTTTGTCTGTGACCTTCTACCCTTGAGGCTTTGTCTGTGACCTTCTACCCTTGAGGCTTTGTCTGTGACCTTCTACCCTTGAAGCTTTGTCTGTGACCTTCTACCCTTGAGGCTTTGTCTGTGACCTTCTACCCTTGAAGCTTTGTCTGTGACCTTCTACCCTTGAAGCTTTGTCTGTGACCTTCTACCCTTGAGGCCTTGTTTGTGACCTTCTACCCTTGAGGCCTTGTTTGTGGCCTTGTGGCCTTGTTGCTGTGTTTCACAGTGTGGTGGCGGTGGAGGTGGTGGTGGTGGAGGTGGTGGTGGAGGTGGAGGAGGTGGAGGTGGTGGTGGTGGTGGTGGTGGAGGTGGAGGTGGAGGAGGTGGTGGAGGAGGTGTTGGTGGAGGAGGTGGTGGAGGTGATGGTGGAGGTGGTGGTGTTGGTGATGGAGGAGGTGGTGTCGGTGGTCCTTCTCACCCATGCGTACGGCGGAGAGCGCGGGGGTCTGGCTGAGGGACCGCGGGGCCATGGTCAGCAGCAGGGAAGTCCACAGCAATAGCGCTGGCAGAGCCGGCATCGTCCCCTGCTCCTCATGGAGAACGGTCTTCTGGCTGCCTGGTCCACCACCTGCTGGCCGGGAGGACGCATTACAACACAACACTCACACTTCTGGCTGCCTGCTCCACCACCTGCTGGCCAGGAGGAGGCATTACAACACAACACTCACACTTCTGGCTGCCTGGTCCACCACCTGCTGGCCAGGAGGAGGCATTACAACACAACACTCACACCTCTGGCTGCCTGCTCCACCACCTGCTGGCCGGGAGGAGGCATTACAACACAACACTCACACTTCTGGCTGCCTGCTCCACCACCTGCTGGCCAGGAGGACGCATTACAACACAACACTCACACCTCTGGCTGCCTGCTCCACCACCTGCTGGCCAGGAGGAGGCATTACAACACAACACTCACAGAAGCACGCACTGACTTAGAGAAGAGAGGAGAGAGAGGGGAGGGGAGGGAGGAGAGGGGGATAGAGAGTGAGAGAGAGGGGGGAGGGAGGAGAAGGGAGGGAGTGGGATAGAGAGTGAGAGAGAGAGGGGGAGGGAGGAGAGGGGAGGGAGGGGGATAGAGAGTGAGAGAAAGGGAGACATGAGAGAGAGAAGAGGAGATGAGAGAGAGAGAGAGAGAAGGGGAGACAGGAGAGAGAGAGGGGGGAGACATGAGAGAGAGAGAGAAGAGAGAGAGAGAGAGAGAGAGAGGGGGGAGACATGAGAGAGAGAGAAGAGGAGACAGAGAGAGAGAGAGAGAAATAGAGAAATCGTTTTTGAGCTTTAAGAAATAGCTGAGGAGGCATGACAAAATAAGTCAACAACTTAAAAGTAGATTAAAGCAAGAGAAGCAATATCTTCCCCCCCCCCCCCCTAGAGGGTAACATTGATCTAATACAGCCCAGTCACATCCCCCTGCGCCCCCCTCTCTACGCCTGATAGCGAGGTTGTTGTTGTTTTTTTTAAACCCGCTTGATTTGTTACCCCTGCTAAATGTTTATCTGTGCTGCCGGTGGATCCTGCTCTGTCCTGTGTGTGAACGGATTTAAATTGTAAATCTAAATTGAATTTAAATGGAGGCGCTTGCAGTCGGACAGGGCTTCGACGTCGAAAGAGATTGAGAGGTTTCGGAACGGAGAGGAGAGAGAAGAATGTGAGATGAGTAGTAACAGATAAAGGGACGAGGGATGAGTTGATTTAGGGCGAAGACGAGAGCGAGACAGAGAGAGAGAGAGAGAGAGAGAGAGGGAGAGAGAGAGAGAGAGAGAGAGAGAGGAGAGAGAGAGAGAGAGAGAGAGGGAGAGAGAGAGGGAGATGCTTTGAGTGACAGAACGTTTAGAGGGGAAGACAAGGGAGAGAGAGAGAGGGCTGAGAAAAGGGAATGGGGAAATGTTGCCGGGCAGAAAATAAACATATCATGATATCAGTTCATTAGGGCCCGTCAGTGGAAGATGTGTCGTGCTGGGAGAAGCACTGCAAAGATACGCTGGAAATAAGATGTTCAACTCCTCCTCCTCCTCTGGCTGGCTGGCTGGACTGGGGGTTGGAGTATCTCTACCTTCTGAAAGGATGTCTAGGGCTGGTGATATCAAGAAAGGTTCTTTATATACACATTCTGCAGACATCCACTAGTGATCACTTTCTATAAACCGAGCTATTAGATATTCACTTTCTATTCGGTTGTTAAGTCTGATGTCAAACGTGACGTTTAGCAATTTCCGGGTCCAAACCAAAAATTCCCCGCACCAGAGTACCAGTGTACTACAGCGGTAGAATGACAGTTCAATCGTTTTTTAGACTTGAGCCCAATGCACACGGCGTGCGATTTTGTCGCACGACAACATTCGATTCTCAATTCACACCACCGAAGTGTGTGGGTGTGAATGGAGAATCGAATGTTGTCGTGCAACAAAATCGCACACCGTGTGCATTGGCCTTTGGATTTATTCATACAACAAGGGACACGGCACTTTCCCGTTTTTCCCATATTTGTCAGTGTCTTTGAGCCTCGGAAAAGCGCTATATAAATATAATGATGTATTATTATTACTGAGGCATTTCGAAGAGAGCGCCTCAGCCAATGTTGGACCCGGAAACACGTCACGACTTAACAACCGAATTAGATATTCACTTTCTATTCAATGTACAATTCGCATTTCTCAAAAACCACAAACTGTCAACTTATATGACGTCTTGCATACAAGGCATTCTAGAACCTTAACGATAAACAATAACACTTAACTGTCAATCAATTATGGAACATATTAATCAATCATGTAGTAACCTATAAAGTTACAACAGGGGTGATCAGAGTCAGGCTGGAGAATGGATGTTAAATCCTAACTGTATAAGGTTTCGGATGTCTATTTAGGTCTCTAAATCTTTATTTTGTATTTTTTTGTTTAATCTATTTTATTTTAGTCTATTATTCAATCGTGTCACTTTGTGTTGTTGTTGTCGTTTGTGGTCCAAGAGCTGCTGCTGTTCTTTACGGCTGAATTTCCTCCCCTCAGGGATCAATAAAGCAGCTATCTATTTATCCATCTCTCAAAAGACTGTCCTCACCACACTCTTCAAGGTCCACTGATTACAGTTTAGATTAAAACACCGGTTACCCTGGCAACCATCTTCCTACAAGACACACTTATGAGAACAAATCATCATTCCATCATTATCCCTTTAGGGGTTTCTCTCTACTTGTCTGTCAACAAAACAAAACCAAAAAAATAAACATTATGACTGCCAATGGCCCCTGGCCTTGGCCGGTCGGTCCTGTTAAAGCCTGATGGATAGAGGATATCGCTTACTTAGACAAATGTAGTTGTTGTGCGTCGCTTTGGATGAAACGCGTCTGCCAAGAAACCGTAATGGAATTGTAACAACAGAATCGAATATTTGAAAATGTGTTCCGGAATGTCGGGCTGTGAGCAGGAGGTCAGCCACTGTGGACCGTGATGAGATGTTGCCCTGTCCACTTTCAACTATTATTATTTAAGCAATATCACACGAGAGGGAGTGCTGTTATACTGAATATCAGCAGGGCTGTGATTGGGTCGTAGGTACGAGGTATAACTCAGTATAACAGCACGACCTCGAGTGTGACATTGCTTTTATACAACAGTTTACAGTTGATCTACAGCGCCATTTATTAGTTAACAGTAATAAGTGACAAAAAGTTCAGTCAACAAAAAATAGTTCCGCAACTGGACTGTTGCCGAGTAACCTGAACACAAACATCTGCAGGCTAGCTACTTTGTATTAACGGTCATTTCGGAGTGATACATAATAGTTAAAAGTCCCAGTGCTGTTATACTGTATATCAGCACTCATGGAATGCCTCTTGTTCAATCAAATGACTTGGTCGGAACTAACTGTTGTATAATATTATTTATTTACTTTTTACATTTTTACCGTTTAGCAGACGCTTTTATCCAAAGAGCGGCTTACAGTCAGAGATTAAAGGGAGAGTCTCCCTGGAGAAACTGAGGGCTAAGTGCCTTACTTAATATGCTGCATTCTGCCGCTATCACCTATTCTGTTATTGACGCTATTGTATATACAGCTATTATTGTTTATATCTTGCTTACTCTTTTATTGATTTTGTTGTTTATATCCTGCTTATTCTATTATTGATTGTGTATTCTGCTGCAATGCCAATGTCTAATGAACCGTAGTACATTGATGTAATAAAGGCAGTTCTGATTCTTGCCCAAGGGTATACTAGTGGTGGTGTGACCCAGGTGGGATTTGACCTCATGACCTTCTGATCACGCAGTCCAACTAACTATGCACTAGGACACCACTACCCCACTAAAACCAAGGGTGGATGATTGTAAACATGGCTTGTTTTCATATGAAAGAGGCAATTCATCTGCATTTAACTTCACTCCCACCGCCTCAAATCACCACACTCTAGCAGTGAGTCTACACAGTACTCAAGTTGTAAAAGAAAGTCAGGGGGTGATGGTGGATTTTATCATATGGGGACAATTGTAGCATCCCCACAGCGTCAGTGACTTCAGCGTCAGTGACTTGGTGGTAAAAATGTCATTGCATGTGTGCATGCCCCCTCCCTCGCCCACAGTATTTTACTCAATATGCACAAAACTAAATGTTGAAATAGCAGTAACACCACGTTCATTGATAAATGACATAAGGGATGGAAAGAAGGGGGTGGCAGTTTTAGAAGGGGGATGATTTTGACCGTTTTTATTTCAGGGGGGGATGCCATCCCCCCTCATCCCCCCTCAACTTGAGTGCTGAGTCTACATGTGAAGATGACTTCCTATCAAGTTCTTTTATAATGATGTTACTATTATAATGTCTCTATCTACACTATGGCTCTGAATATAATGAATATTGAGAGGGGATGTAAAAGCAGTAAAGCGACCCTTTAGCCTTGAAAATGTCGACATCGATTTTTTTCCCCCTCTTAATAAGTAATCCTCCAGCTCCCAATAATAAAAATAATTATGACTAAATTATTCCTTGCTTTGAAGACGTCTCATGGTTACAACCCCCGGCGCGTAGGGGGGGGCATAAGTGAAATGTTATCGGCGAATAATTCTTCCGTCAATATTAGCTCTTCTTCTCTCTCAAACAAAAGGCAGTTTAAGTTGCCCCCTAAGCCTCTCTCTCCGATCCGATGTGGGCGATGTGAAGATGTCTCTCTGTAGAAACACTGAGGGTATCACAAAAGGAGGAGCTGCGCAGATCCGGATTAGCGGGGTTGGCTAATGGGACTTAATACGCTGCTAAATATAGGATATTAGTCTTATATCTGCAGGGCGGGATCAGGCCATTTTGTTTTTAGCCTCGCTTTGAGGCATGATGGGAGCTGGGGCTGGTAGTACTTCCGTTTACCCAGGGAGACACACGTATTGGGGGACGTATTTCTCGCTCCGACTATCTGGAGTTCATCGCAGACACACGCAGCTTTCCGCTGCGCTTTTATTCTGACGGCATGTGACTGTACGCATCATCATCATCATCATCATCACCATCATCCTCATCATCCTCTGATCATCATCCTCTCATCCTCCTCCTCCTCCTCATCCTCTCATCATCATCATCATCATCATCATCAATCACAATGGTAATCATTATCGCTGCATACATAGCGTAGGACACGGAGAGAATCGTATAATTCCAAGCCAGCGCCATGGCAACTGGCAACCGTTTTGACTGAACGACATTCCAATGTCAGTTGAGTGTTACTGTGTTGGTTGTTAATAAAGCTGTGAGCTTTTGAAGTTCAACCCCCCCATTTAAACCTCCTCTTAACCCAGCCAGGGGAGAGGCTGGTGGAGGTAGAAATCGGAGGCCGGGGGGCTCATTGTAAATACATGGAACGGAATGCGGAACGGTATCAAACACACTACCTACCATTCCTTATTCCATTCCATGCGTTATATCGAGCCCGTCCTCCGATTTCTACCTCCACCAGCTTTGATTTTCCACACAGGAGTCGAGAATAAATGGTCATCAGCGTAAAGATCATGTCATTCACAACAGTTCAAGGACAAACCGACATTATTCATGCGAGGGGTTGAAACGCAAGACGACGCTAGAATCGAACCTTGACACCATGACACACAAACCTCGACTTCGCAAACTAGAACGAACCGAAACACCCCCCCCATCGACCGAAAGTCATTCAGTCTCACCCTGGCAGTTCATTGTTCTTGTAACCAATTACAAGCCGTCTAATCCCAACCGGCCACAGATAACCTCAGTAATACGGGAGCACGGTCGGTCAACAGCATCAGAAGTCGCCGGGAGGTCAAGGGGGGGTCAGGGGGGTAGTCTCGACGCTACCTCTTATCTAGAGGGAGATCTCCAATCCAATGTCATTTATAACGAGGGGGAGCGGAACAGAGATTATAGAGTCCAGATCTAAAAACCTGACTGGCCTGAGAGTGCTCGTTTAAAAAAAAAAAAAAAACGCAATTTATTTATAAAGAGAGAGAAAGAGAGACTTCTGAGAATTGATCTGGGGGACGTCCATTATTTCCCCCGCTAAGCCTGGAGATACGGAGAGGGTAATTATCGGAAAGGCGTCGGGATCACCTCCCTGGCGGGAATAGAGAGTACATAAGCTGCGTCAGTTAGTCCTCACGGCGGCGCGGCTCTGGGAAATGGCCCCTCTCTCTCCGGAGAGAGAGAGTTGTCATGTTATAAATATAAGCTGGCGGTTGAGTTGTTAAGAGGGCAAGGTTGGGAGGACCTGGAGACAACATTGACTGGTGGTGGTGGAGAGAGAGTAGTGGGGTGCGGGGGAGTGCGTAGTGCGTAGTGCGTAGTGCGTACTCCCTTCTGGTAGCATTGGCCTTGGCCCTGGGAACACACCGGGGGTTGATCAACAGGGGGGTAAACAACAGACAGGCCGCGAATGAACGGAGAGGGGTGGCTGTGTCTCAGGAGGTAGAGGCTGTGTCTCAGGAGGTAGAGGCTGTGTCTCAGGAGGTAGAGGCTGTGTCTCAGGAGGTAGAGCCGCTGTGTCTCAGGAGGTAGAGGCTGTGGCTCAGGAGGTAGAGGCAGTGGCTCAGGAGGTAGAGGCTGTGTCTCAGGAGGTAGAGGCTGTGTCTCAGGAGGTAGAGGCTGTGTCTCAGGAGGTAGAGGCTGGTGGAGGTAGAGGCTGTGGCTCAGGAGGTAGAGGCTGTGGCTCAGGAGGTAGAGGCTGTGGCTCAGGAGGTAGAGGCTGTGGCTCAGGAGGTAGAGGCTGTGGCTCAGGAGGTAGAGGTTGTGTCTCAGGAGGTAGAGACTGTGTCTCAGGAGGTAGAGGCTGTGTCTCAGGAGGTAGAGGTTGTGTCTCAGGAGGTAGAGGCAGTGGCTCAGGAGGTAGAGGCTGTGTCTCAGGAGGTAGAGGCTGTGTCTCAGGAGGTAGAGGCTGTGTCTCAGGAGGTAGAGGCTGTGTCTCAGGAGGTAGAGGCTGGTGGAGGTAGAGGCTGTGGCTCAGGAGGTAGAGGCTGGTGGAGGTAGAGGCTGTGGTTCAGGAGGTAGAGGCTGTGTCTCAGGAGGTAGAGGAGCCGCCGTCTAATGATCGCAAGGTTGGCAGATCAGCGGTTCGAGTCGAGCCCTGGCTGGCCACATGTCGAAGTGTCCTTGGGCAAGACACTGAACCCCAAATTGCTCCCTTTGCTGAGCGGGCCGGCCGGCGCCTTGCATGGTAGCTTGCCTACCTCGCCATTGGTGTGTGAACTGTGAATGTGTGTGTGAATGGGTGAATGAGAGGCCGTTGTAAAGCGCTTTGGATAAAGGCGCTATATAAGTGCAGTCCATTTACCGGCATTTACCATAATTGTATAGTACAGTCTATAAACTAAAGAAAGGGGTTGAAAAGGTTCAGTATGTACTGTACATTTTATCGATAAAAATAGTTCTACTAAATGATGACATGACGAAGCGAGTGCGGTGAAGTAAGTGTTATTAGTCCAAACTTAAGGGGTCGGAAACGTGGCGATTTCACGCTCGGTTCGTTTACAAGAACACACCCACGTTCGTTTGGGGTCATTAGACAAACGTAGCACATGCACACACAATAGACTGAGGCAGAGAGTCTCATTATTCGGTACGTATTTGCTGACCACAAGCAAAAATCATATCCCATCGCCTCATAAATATTTACTACTACTTATAAACTATTTATGAACACCCCCCCCCCTCTCCCCTCCCCCATGGTGAATTAATGTTCATTATTTGACCTACACTACGCACAATATCATCATCTCTGTAGCCTGCGGCCACAAGCCTCTTGCTGTCATCGTGTCCAGAGTGACAGTCCACACACACACACACACACCCCTGAGAACCATCTCCACGTCCGCACCGCTCCTCTGCAGAGCCACAACCGTGCTAGCATGCTAAAGGCTAACATGAGGTAATCAGGGTGCTGCTAAAAATTACACAAAATGGCCCCCGTGTGTTCTGACAGGTTGCTGTGTTCAATGGTGTGCTCACTTTCAGAGAGGCAGAGAGCATTCTGTCTGTCTGTCTCTCTCTCTCTCCCCTCCACCCCCCTCTCACTCTCTCTCTTGCTCTCTCTTTCACCCACCCCTTTCTCTCTCTCCCACCTCTCTTTCTCTCTCTCTCTCTCTCTCTCTCTCCCACCTCTCTCTCGCTCTCCCACCTCTCTTTCGCTCTCTCTCCCGCCTCTCACTCTCTCTCTTGCTCTCTCTTTCACCCCCCTTTCTCTCTCTCTCTCTCCCGCCTCTCTCTCTCGCTCTCTCACTGTCTCTCCCCATCCACCCCTATCGCTCTGTCTTGCCCTCTCTTTCTCCCCCCTCTCTCTCTCTTTCTCCCCCCTCTCTCTCTCTTCCTCCTCCCTCTCCCTCTCTCTCTCGCTGTCTCATTTTCCCTCTCTCTCCCCACCCTCCCCTCCTCCTCTCCCCCCCTCCCCTCTCTCCCTGATGTGCGACAGAGAAGACAGATGCAGTGTGTCTGTCAAAGGGTTGGGTTAGATGCTAGAGGAAAGGGAGGATGGATAGAGAGAGATAGAGAGAGAGGAGAGACACTATACACTCACTTTGCAGCCCTACAGAGAGAGAGAGAGAGAGAGAGAGGAAAGGGAGAATGGATAGAGAGAGACAGAGAGAGAGAGACAGAGAGAGAGGGAGAGAGGAGAGACACTAAACACTCACATTGCAGCCCTACAGAGAGAGAGAGAGAGAGGGAGAGAGAGAGGAAAGGGAGAATGGATAGAGAGAGGGAGAGAGAGAGAGAGACAGAGAGGGAGAGAGAGAGAGAGAGAGAGAGAGAGAGAGAGAGAGAGAGAGAGAGAGGAGAGACACTATACACTCACATTGCAGCCCTACAGAGAGAGAGAGAGAGGGAGAGAGAGAGAGAGAGAGAGAGGAAAGGGAGACTGGATAGAGAGAGGGAGAGAGAGACAGAGAGAGACAGAGAGAGACAGAGAGAGAGAGAGAGAGAGGGAGAGAGAGACGGAGAGAGGAGAGACACTATACATTCACATTGCAACCCTACAGAGAGAGAGAGAGAGAGAGAGAGGAAGGGGAGAATGGATAGAGAGAGCGAGGGAGAGAGACACAGAGAGAGAGACACAGAGAGAGAGAGAGAGAGAGATTAGAGAGAGATTAGAGAGAGAGCAGAGAGCAGAAAGCTAGGATAAACAGATATAAAGGGTATACTCTCGCTTCCCGCGGAGCGAACAATCATTGTTGTTTTTAAATAAGAAAGAAAAAAAAAAGAATCTGTTTCCAACATTAAATATTTACGTTGAGAGTTAATTAGAAGACCCGGGAATGCCTCCCCGCGGGGGAAGCTAACGACACGCTCGCTCTTAATTACCGCCGTCGTCGGAAACACGGGGGTCGCCTGGAACGGTCGGTCCCCGCAGTGGACCGAGCGGCGCCGCTCGCAACGGTCTGCTGCCAAGCGCCAAGCGCTCAAACACAAACCACAAACACAACAAAGCTCGCTCTCTCTCACCACGGTGGCTCTCGTCAACAGATATAAAACTCAGATCAAATTATGTTTGTGGTGGTTGTTTTTTTTATGTTCGGGGGCTTAATTGCGTCGTAGGGGCCTCAGTACCATATGGCCTCGGTACGCCCGCCATGCCGCCTCTCGCTACTTAACATGCATACTGTAGCCTGGGTAGCTTCCATACTGCCAATTACGGCACGCTCCACGCTCTACGCTCTCCTCTCCCCCTCTCCACCCCCCCCCCCCCTCCTTCTATCAAAACATCAATTTACATTTTTGGCATTTAGCGGGCGCCTTTATCCAAAGCGACTTACAACAAATCCATGTGTCCGGGGTAAGTGAGTGATCTATCCGTCAGCCATCGTAAGAGATGGAATGATAGAACACCAGGGCCAGCGGCCGTTACAATGCTAGGATTTTTTTTCCGAAATTATTGTTTTTATTGATTTATTTACAGTAGAGAAACTGTACCGGGGGGGGAGGGGGGGTTAGTGGAGATGAGGAGGTCTTTAGGAGGGACAGTTAAGACAGATGGTTCTTCAACCTACGGATGAAGGAAGATTGAATCCCTCCAGACATCCCTCCAAACCCATCCTCCACCTCTCTCTCCCTCCCTCTCTCTCTCTCTCTCTCTCTCTCTCTCTCTCTCTCTCTCTCTCTCCTCCTTCCCGCCATCCTTCCAAACCCATCCTCCTCTCTCTCTCTCTCTCTCT
>NW_027663262.1:20000-30298 GCF_963989245.1 Nansenia antarctica | reverse complement strand
TTAGAGCGTTATAGGCCTATAACGGTCTCTACCTGCCTTATTATAGCCTATAACGGTCTCTACCTGCCTTATTATAGCCTATAACGGTCTCTACCTGCCTTATTATAGCCTATAACGGTCTCTACCTGCCGCCCATTTTCTCCACCGAGCCAATACCGTCAGTCGTTTTGACAGTTACCGGCAGGGCTCCGGTCCCACACCTGTCACCTGAAACACCTGTCACCCGAGACAGAGCCACTCCGATGACGCGTGCCTAACGCGCGCCTAACGCACGCCTGTCACCGGTGGGTGACGTTCATGTTCACAGCAGCCTCAGTGTTTCACACCGTGTTACTGTTAAACAGGAGAGGTAATCTGAAACATCCTTTATCTCTTTGAGGCTCGTACGGGCCTAACCGTGGTCTTTAAATATATACACGTTTCATGGTTTTAAAACGGCCTTTTCACAAGCCTGTGTCTGTGCCTGTTCAAAGACCTTGCCACTAACCATCTGCGCGTGAAAGAGAAGACACATGTTGTGGTGATGTAGTAGGCTGTTATTCACACTTTGTGAAAGTTGCGTTGTTATGCGGGTAGTCACTTATAAATGTCACTTATACAAAACCTCAATAGGGGAACGTTTGAATGCGGAGTATACATTCATCTCCAGGTCGAAGCTCGTCTCTCTAATCATAGTTACTGTGCCGAGAGTTTGGACAGAGTATCGACACACTAGAGAGACACTCACTGTCCCTCTCTGTCCCTCCCTGTCCCTCCCTGTCCCTCTCTGTCCCTCCCTGTCCCTCCCTGTCCCTCACTGTCCCTCCCTGTCCCTCCCTGTCCCTCACTGTCCCTCACTGTCCCTCTCTGTCCCTCTCTGTCCCTCCCTGTCCCTCTCTGTCCCTCTCTGTCCCTCCCTGTCCCTCCCTGTCCCTCTCTGTCCCTCCCTGTCCCTCTCTGTCCCTCCCTGTCCCTCTCTGTCCCTCCCTGTCCCTCTCTGTCCCTCTCTGTCCCTCCCTGTCCCTCCCTGTCCCTCTCTGTCCCTCCCTGTCCCTCTCTGTCCCTCCCTGTCCCTCCCTGTCCCTCACTGTCCCTCCCTGTCCCCCCCCTGTCCCTCTCTGTCCCTCCCTGTCCCTCCCTGTCCCCCCCCTGTCCCTCCCTGTCCCTCCCTGTCCCTCCCTGTCCCTCCTGTCCCACCCTGTCCCTCCCTGTCCCTCACTGTCCCTCCCTGTCCCTCCCTGTCCCTCACTGTCCCTCTCTGTCCCTCCCTGTCCCTCTCTGTCCCTCCCTGTCCCTCTCTGTCCCTCCCTGTCCCTCCCTGTCCCTCTCTGTCCCTCCCTGTCCCTCCCTGTCCCTCAATGCTGACACAAACACAGCCAGGGTCCCCTTAGCCCTCACACAAGGCAGCATGAACACGTTTCCATAATATCATAGTAATAATAATATGTTAATAATAATAACATATCGTGAGTTTAGAATGATAAGGTTCTATCTCCGTTGAGGGCAGTTCAGAGATATTGAGCGTCAAAGTTTTTACATTCCATTATGTTTTGTGAAATTGAATCTTTGTATTTTATGAATTACTAACCAAAAAATGTCAACATTTAAAAAACAACACCACACAGGCATTAATAAACACCTAATGGATCAGATTATGTAAAAAACTCAATTTTTACAAAAATGGAGAGAGAACATTATAATTCTAACGTCACGATACTCTGAACCCAACTTCAGCCTGTACACTGAGAGTGCATAATGTTCTGATTCTTGTTTGTAAAGAAAAGTGTATAATAAAGACATTATTGTGAATCAACCGAATGAGGAAAAACTTTATTTTGTTATTATTCTGTCACGGCGTGTGTATGTATGATGTAACGTTTCAATGTCCGAGACAATAATTTAGATCAACTTTTAGGTTCGGAGCCCCCCGCCCCCGGGGTAGGTAGGGGACACGGCTCATCCCGGGCTAGGGGACCGCTCTGCCCGGATAGAGAGAGAGAGAGAGGGGGGCTACCTACCCTCCCATAGCTGCGCAAAATCACGCCTTCCCCTCTCATTTGTTAGCGCTTTCCTTCAAAAAAGTTACCTATTTATAGTCTGTGCCCGCTCCCCTCTGTCTGCGCAAAGCACCTGTCCTGCAGGCATCCCGGAGAAGATTCCATAGAACATTCCCTAGAACATTAGAACATTCCTTTAGAACATAGAACATTCCTTTAGGACACAGAACATTCCATATAGAACATCATAGACATCCCGGTCGGATCGCGTCGTTTGAAGCTTGAAGCCCCCCACACCAGGCAGAGCGACCACCGAGACCCTCTCTCCCAGCCTCTCTCTCTCCCCCCGGCTCCAGGACAGCCACCAGCCCCCCTCAGCCCACCCAGCCTATTAACGTCTATCCGAAGTGACACCGCAAGCGCATGTGAGTAACCAGCAGAATTACGCGTATGCATGGGTGTGATGGAGCCTATGCGCTGGTTCGGCGAGTCAGATGTTAGTGATCTGTGTCCGTGTGTGTGTGTGTGTGTGTGTGTGTGTGTGTGTGTGTGTGTGTGTGTATATTAGTGAGTGTATTTGCATGTCAATGCAGGACTGTTGAGGGGAATCCATCATCAGATTTCCTCCAGTCTATTTGGAAACGTTTGGATCCCTCAAACAAAACACATTTTTAAGGGTTGGAAAAAAGTAGCCTCTAAAAAAAAGCAGCAATCTAAAATAGCTGATAATATGTTGTTCTTAGTACTTCTGCCCCCCCCCCCCCGCCCAGGACTGTTGAGGAATGCTCCGTACTGTCACCACGCGCATCTGCGCATCTGCACATCTGCACATCGAACCACTGGATACGCCGATACAACACACATAAGCGTGCGAGCGCTCTCTCTCTCTCACACACACACACACACACACACACACACACACACACACACACACACACACACGCACACAAACACACGCACGCTCGCGCACACTCCCACGCACGCACATATGGACGCACGCACACACACACACACACACACACACACACACACACACACACACACACACACACACACGCGTCCTAGTTTGATATACGGGTGTATATGTTTGATATATGACTGTTTTAATATAAGACTATAAGAGATGAGCATGTACGGTTTGGTGTGTAGGCCTGTGAGCCTGCTCGGGCCTGTTGGACCCGTCAGATTATTACAATGTTCCAAATGCTGCACGAGAAACATAACGGCCTTTTTATACTGATTTTTTTGGGGGCAAAATTGAGTTTTTTTACATAAGCTGATCCATTAGGTGTTTATTAATGCCTGTGTGGTGTTGTTTTTAAAATGTTGACATTTCTGAGTTAGTAATTAATAAAATACAAAGGTTCCATCTCACAAAACATAATGGAATGTAAAAACTTTGACGCTCAATATCTCTGAACTGCCCTAAACGGAGATAGAACCTTATCATTCTAAGCTCACCAACTGTTTAACACGGTTGTCTAATATGTCAAACGCCACAATTTGGGATTACACAACAGATTGTAGCCCACATACATTTTTGGACTTGGACCCTAAATTATTGATATATAGACATTGATTTTTTAAATAAGATGACTTATAAATGCGTCATCAGTTTAGTTCTGTTTTCCTCCTCCAGAACCAAGACATCTCAGGCTGTTTCTCCATCGTTTGTAAACAATGAAACTAAACAAAACACTGCATAGCTTCCACACATTAATAAAACATAATTAAAAACTCATAATTAACACTATCATTTAAATCTTCACGGACGGTCCGCCCTCGTCTCTCCAGCCGCATCCCTCAGCTGTTTAGGCCACCGTACAAAATATTATTATTATTAATAATAATAATAATAATAATAACCTTTATTTGTATAGCACTTTTCCTGCAAGCGTTGCAGCTCAAAGTGCTTTAATCATTATATCATTATCATTTAATCATTTAGTTATTTAAAGGCAATATTAAAAAGATGGGTTTTTAGTCTTGACTTGAACATAATGTGCTGAGGTTGCATCCCTAATGTAAACTGGCAGTGAGACACAATCTGGAGCATAACATGAGAATACAGCCTCACCAAATGGCGGTTGTTTTGTTTGTTGTTTGAATTCTAGATTTGCACATTTAAACATTTAGTTGTCATGTTAAATTCTGTATGTGATGACGGGCTCGCGGAGGGGAAACTAGTCGTGAGCTTCTGCAGATTGATGGATGTGTGTTTGCACGCCGCGTGGTGAATTATCTCGCCGGTTGCATTAATCCGGTGATTACGTTTGATTTAATTTTCATAATAATTAAAGTGAACCATCACTAAAATTAAACCAGGGGGGTCAGATGAAAGGGCTGCTGTGGTGTTTGTGGCGCCCCGCGCGAATCCCGATGAAGTGATTAGATTGATAGGTGGAGGCAGGGTTGTTGGGCAGGGTTAGGGTTAGGGGCTGGGAGACAGAAATGATTAAATTAGCATATTACAAAAATACAAATGCAACGAAAATCCCCGTCGTCGCCCGATGCCGTGGAGAGAGGAGTGTGAGTCCCAAACCCCGGGATTAAAGCTGCATAGCGCGGGGCTGATGTCTGCGTTAGGTGGCAGCAAAGATACAGTACTCTATATGCAGGAGGCTACATCTCTCTCTCTCTCTCTCTCTCTCTCTCTCTCTCTCTCTCTCTCTCTCTCTCTCTCTCCGTGTGTGTGTGTGTGTGTGTGTGTGTGTGTGTGTGTGTGTGTGTGTGTGTGTGTGTGTGTGTGTGGACTGGAGGGTCCTCCGTACAGGACGTGTGTCCATATCTGTGTGTAGATCTCCTGCGAGCTTCTCAGACCAGAACTGGGCTCCACGGTCCACAACAGACCCGACTACACACTATACACTACCACTACACACTATACACTACACTACCACTACACACTATACACTACACTACCACTACACACTATCCACTACACACTATACACTACACTACCACTACACACTATACACTATACACTACCACTACACACTACCACTACACACTACACACTACCACTACACACTATACACTACCACTACACACTATACACTATACACTATACACTATACACTATACACTATACACTACACACTACCACTATACACTATACACTATACACTACACACTATACACTATACACTATACACTACACACTACCACTATACACTATACACTATACACTATACACTACCACTATACACTATACACTACACACTACACACTGCACACTATACACTACCACTATACACTATACACTACCACTACACACTATACACTATACACTATACACTACACACTACCACTATACACTATACACTACCACTACACACTATACACTATACACTATACACTACACACTACCACTACACACTATACACTACACACTACACACTATACACTATACACTACCACTACACACTATACACTATACACTATACACTACCACTACACACTATACACTATACACTATACACTACACACTATACACTATACACTATACACTATACACTATACACTATACACTACCACTACACACTATACACTACCACTACACACTATACACTACCACTACACACTATACACTATATACTACACACTACACACTGCACACTATACACTATACACTATACACTATACACTATACACTATACACTATACACTACCACTACACACTATACACTTTACACTACCACTACACGCTATACACTACCACTATACACTATACACTATACACTACACACTATACACTATACACTATACACTATACACTATACACTACCACTACACACTGCACACTATACACTATACACTATACACTATACACTATACACTACACACTATACACTATACACTATACACTACCACTATACACTATACACTATACACTACACACTATACACTATACACTACACACTACACACTGCACACTATACACTATACACTATACACTATACACTACCACTACACACTATACACTATACACTACACACTATACACTATACACTACACACTACACACTGCACACTATACACTATACACTAACACTATACACTATACACTATACACTATACACTATACACTACACACTATACACTACCACTACACACTATACACTACACACTATACACTATACACTACCACTACACACTATAGGCCTACACTACCACTACACACTATACACTACCACTACACACTACACACTACCACTACACACTATACACTACCACTACACAACGCGACATAACAACATATCCAGGGACAGGTGTTATCTGTGACAAAAAAAAAAAATGTTCACTTAGATAGTCTCATGTTTTTCATTAGCATATTACAGTAAAACGCGAGTCTTAATTATGTAGGCCTAGCAAATGTAAGGACAAAATATAAAAGCATTAGTAAAAAAAAAAAAAAAAAAAATTAAGAAAACTACAGCTAATAATAATAATAAAAAGCTACAGAAAAGTCTGACCGTGCAGTTTCATTGTGCGGAGTCCCAGAATGCCCTGCGGTGACGGGGAGAACAAGGTGTCTACAATTAACTCATCTAATCAAACGCGCAGTGCGGTTTGCGTGTTAATGCGGCGGCGTCGATAGCGTTTAAAGGTGTCAGCCGCTGATAGGAGATGGATGAGCCTGTATGAGACTATATGAGGCCGGAGACACACCTGCGTCTCAAACATCCACAGCTGGAAGTGGAATTAGATTTTCTTAAATAGAAAACTTCAATATCTATCGGAGGGAGGTTGTTGCATGTGAAGGAAGACGACTCCCGGTGACCTTAAAGCCAAATTGCGACACACTGACGCGGTTGTTGTTGTTTTAATCGATAGCTGTTTTATTTAGTTATGTTATATTATATATTATATCGGCAAACTTGCAATGAGCCGTGAGGCGACCATCAGGCGCGTTCATGTCGGAGACGCGTAATGCCGAGGGAAGGACATAAGAACAATGTGACTTTTACTATCATAACCATTTAACAGCCACTAGTGCGAGTACATCGTACTAAACTTAGGCCGAGACCTACTTTCTCCCAACAATCACAGTGACGTGCTATTCTAGGCTGTGTGTGCATCTCAGAGGAGCCCTGCGTCCCCCCGGAGCTGTCCAAGGTGCTGACGGATCTGGAGACGCTGCGTAAAGGTCTGGTCTGACGCCCTGGTCTGGAAGGCAAGGCGGGTTCATTTCATACAACAGGGTCAATTCAAAGCGCTTTACGTACATTATTAAAAATACAGCAAGAGGAGCATAGTAAGAAAATAAAAATGACAATGAATAAAAGCAAATATAAGAAGCAAATCGATAAAACATTCAATAACACAATAGTTAATGGATAAAATACATTGATAAGAAGTGTTTGTGTTTAATCACAACTGCTGCAAAAAACAAGTATTTTTTTGGGCCTGTTTGATTTCTGTTGAGGGGAATCCATCATCAGATTTCCTCCAGTCTATTTGGAAAACGTTTGGATCCCTCAAACAAAACACATTTCTAAGGATTGGAAAAAAGTAGCCTCTAAAAAAAAGCAGCAATCTAAAATAGCTGATAATATGTTGTTCTTAGTACTTCTGCCCCCCCCCCCCTCAAAGTAACACATTTCCCCAATTGTGAGAGATGAGAATTCTGTAGTCTAATACGTGTGTGAATAGTCTAAGTGTGTGAATAGTCTAAGTGTGTTAATAGTGTGTTAATAGTCTAAGTGTGTGAATAGTCTAAGTGTGTGAATAGTCTGCATGGGCAGCTCTGTGTCTGAGACGTTGGTCCTTTTTCCATGACAGTCCCTTCGCTTAAGTAATCAGAAAACATCATATGAGTAGTTGTTGTTGTTGTTGTTGTTGTTGTTGTTGTTGTTGTTGTGCCGCTCACTCTCATTATCCTCTACCTTCATTAACGTTGGCGGTGCATTTTTAATTCCCTTTGGTGGAGTCAAATTAAACATCATTCTTCAGAATAAACAGCACATATCTAAACGCTTTCAGAGGAGCAGAGAGAGAGAGAGAGAGAGAGAGAGAGGGAGCGCTGCCTTTCTCTCAGACCTGCGTTTTGAGGTGATTTACAGGATAAATAAAAGCATAGATCCAATTAGTCTTAAGTCTAATAAATTAGTCATAAATTCAATCAAGGCGATATTAAGGGATTAAGATTCATGGTTTAGGTCATGGGGAAATATATTTCCTGCTACTACATTATTAGTGCCCGTAAACATAAATAAATCGTCATGGTGATCCCGGGGGGCAATATCATTACTGCGTAAACAAAGCTGGTCTGACGCCGTGAGACGGGAGAGAGAGCAGGGGTAAGAGGGTAAATAGTCTGCATGCAGGGATAGGAAGAATGTGTGTGTGTGTGTGTGTGTGTGTGTGTGTGTGGTGGGTATGAGTGGGTGCGTGTGTGTGTGTATATGTGTGTGTGTGTCTGTCTCTGTATGTATGTGTGTCTCTGTATGTCTGTGTGTGTGTGTCTGTCTCTGTATGTATGTGTGTCTCTGTATGTCTGTGTGTGTGTGTCTGTCTCTGTATGTGTGGGTCTCTGTATGTATGTGTGTGTGTGTCTGTCTCTGTATGTGTGTGTCTCTGTATGTATGTATGTGTGTGTGTGTGTGCGAGCGTGCGTTAGTCAGCTTTGAGGTAATCCAGGGGTGTAGGGTGTGTTTAGGGAGGGGTCCAGGGGTGGAGGGTGTGTTTAGGGAGGGGTCCAGGGGTGGAGGGTGTGTTTAGGGAGGGGTCCAGGGGTGTAGGGTGTGTTTAGGGAGGGACCGATATAGAGCCAGTACAGAGAGACAGATATAGAGGCACAGATATAGCGGGACAGATATAGAGGGACAGATATAGAGTAGTATAGAGGGACAGATATAGAGCAGTATAGAGGGACAGATATAGAGCAGTACAGAGGGACAGATATAGAGCAGTACAGAGGGACAGATATAGAGGGACAGATATAGAGCAATACAAAGGGACAGATATAGAGGGCCAGATATAGAGCTGTACAGAGGGACAGATATAGAGCAGTATAGAGGGACAACCATTTATCTGTGCAGAGAGAGGGAGGGAGGGAGGTGAGAGGGAGGAAGAGGGAGAGGGAGGGAGGGAGAGAAAGAGAGAGATCGAGAGAGAGGTGAGAGGGAGGGAAAGAGAGAGGGGGGAGAGAGAGATCGAGAGAGAGAGGTGAGAGGGAGGGAAAGAGAGAGGGGGGAGAGAGAGAGAGATCGAGAGAGAGAGAGAGAGGTGAGAGGGAGGGAAAGAGAGAGGGGGGAGAGAGAGACAGAAAGGGAGAGAATGAAAGAAATATAATGAGACAGAGGGATAGGGGAGGGAGAGAGATAAGAGAGAAAATAGAGAAAGAAAGCAAGAGAAAGAGACAGAAAGAGAACATGGAGAAAGAGAGAGAGAGAGAGAAAGAATGTGACAAAGTGAATAAGAGAAAGAGGGAACATTAAACAAAGGTAGAGTAATCAAGAGATCAAGAGAGAAAGAGAGAGAGGGACAGAAAGAAAGAGAGATGGAGAAAGAGAAAGAGAGAGAGGGAGACAGAGAGATGGAGAGAGAGAGAGAGACAGAGAGAGAGAGAGACACAGAGAGAGAGAGAGAGACAGAGAGAGAGAGAGAGACATAGAGAGAGGGAGAGAGAGAGAGGGAGACAGAGAGAGAGAGAGACAGAGAGAGAGAGAGAGAGAGAGAGAGAGAGAGGTAGAGTGGTGGCAGTGACTAATACGGCGGCCATTACGGTGCGTCTCAGCGTGTTCCTGCCCGCGGCGTTCCCGGGCGTCCCGGCCCTCTGGAGCGCTGACCTCGGATGTGACCCCCCCGAGGCGGTGACTTTGGGCCCGGGGGGCGGGCGGTGGGGGGGAGGCAGGGGGGGGGGGGGGCTATTGTTGGGGAGGGAGAGGGGAGAGAGGAGAGAGCGCGCAGAGCCACAGATATGAGCAGCTTTTTTCCACCTAAGTCAGCATAAAAGTGTACGTGTGTGGATCCTGTTGCATTCGAGTCCTCTATCCGTGTCTGGGGGTGATTGATTGTTCTGGGGGGTAAATTGGGACTCGGGACCGTGGCTGGGAGTGGGTTACACTGTCCTCCTCCTCCTCCTCTCCTCCTCCTCTCTCTCTCTCTCTCTCTGAGGCGGAACTGACACCCTACCAGGCCGAGCGCACGAGCCTCCGACACAACCTGGTGCCGCCTGGGAAGTTTAGTTTCACTTTAGGTTTCACACTCCCGGAGAAGCGAACTTCCCTGGCGCTGCTGTGCTGTGGGGCAGTCTGGGTAACTTTGGGAAAGTTGGGTGTTGGTGTTGGTACGGCAGGCACGTGGTCGTCATGGATAC
>NW_027663262.1:7500-15000 GCF_963989245.1 Nansenia antarctica | reverse complement strand
AGAACACCCTCTCAGCCCCCTGTAACGGAGAGGCAGCAGACGGAGAGAGAGAGAGAGAGAGCGAAGAGAGAGAAGCGAGAGAGAGAGAGAGAGAGAGAGAGAGAGAGAGAGAGAGAGAGAGAGAGAGAGAGAGAGAGAGCGTGTGCGCGCGTCACATTCACGTTTGTTGTTGTGGCTTCGGCAACAGAGAGGAGGAGGACGAGAGAGAGAGAGAGAGAGAGAGAGAGGGGGAAGAGAGAGAGAGAAGGAGGAGGAGGAGGAGGAGGAGAAGAAGAAGACAGAAGAGTGTGTCCTTGAAAACTGCACCAGAACTCTTTGAAGAAAGCCAGGAGACGGTGTGAGTAACGTGCACCTCATCAGGGTGTGTGTGTCTGCGTGTGTGTGTGTGTCTGCGCATGTGTGTGTCTGTGTCTGTGTGTGTGTGTTTCCTCACGTTCATGTGTGTGTGTGTGTGTGTGTGTGTGTGTGCGTGTGAGGAAACCTGCTGCTCACACACTGACCTGCCAAGCGTGGAGAGCGCAGGGTTGTGTTGGATGTGGAAGGCTATTGTTTCACTGCCTAAATTCTTCTGACAGGGGATTATGGCAAATACAAAACGCCGTATGTTTCAGGAAAAGGTGCCAAACTTTCCCTCTCCTCCTGCAGCCTCTCTCTCTAGTCTTCTAACATACTGGCGGGCAGCAGGACTGTGTGTGTGTGTGTGTGTGTGTGTGTGTGTGTGTGTGTGTGTGTGTGTGTGTCAGTAAGAAACACGAGTACAGTGGAGTACAGTCACTCTGTTTGTGATAAGAGAGAAGTTCCTAGTCTTGTTTCTTTTTACTTTGGCTAGTTTGTGAAGAAAAAGGAGTTTGATTGATTGTGAGCTTATCTGGAAGGCTGTATCGATAACTCACTAGGGAGAGGAGAGATTCTTAGAGAGAGAGAGAGAGAGAGAGAGAGAGAGAGAGAGAGAGAGAGAGAGAGAGAGAGAGATGTGTGAGTTATACTGACTGTAACTTCGATAAGACATCTGTCTGCATCATGGCTGCCAGCAGCGAGCGTTCTTAGATAATCACACACACACAAGTCTCTGTTTCTCTCCTGTGTGTGTTTACACTGTTATAACGACAACATATGAATCTTATTGTCGGATCTGGAATCTGTGTGGACACCCAGATTAAGATGTACTGCATTACTGTCACCACACACACATACAGTACACACGCACACTGCATGTGTTCCTGCTGAGGGTCTGATAGCGTGCGTGTATATTTAGAATATTTTGAAAACCCCTCTGGAGCTGGGCGACGATGTGGGGCTTTTTTCACCAACCGACCGATTGAGGTCACACACTCAATAATTAACAATTTCAGTGGTCAGTCTCTCCACAGCTGTTGCCCCAATCCCAGAGCCCGATGTCAGGCAAAGTCCAAGAGCAAGAAGGTGCCTGGAGCACCTTGTAGCAAGGCCATTGAGGAGGGGGGGCGTGGGGGGGGGGGAATAGTTACATTTCCCTTTCTCACATCACTTGCGTGTGGACCAACTCGCCCCCAAAAAAGCTAAGTTCCAATCTCCCTTCCACCAAACATAACACATGTAGACACGCTCCCTCCTCTCTGTAACACAAGTTGTCTTCATTAACACTAGAACAGCCATGAGGGGTCATTTGATTTGATGTTATGTCTTTGCACTCGATCAAATTTCAGGACCCTCCTTTCATGATTTTTCCTAGATATGTGCGTTCTACCACTCAGAATCCTTACATTTTCAAACTCACATCAGGATAAGCTAGTATGAAGCTATTTTCTGTGTAGGAAGCAGGCTAATTTACAAGCCGCCAACTGTGTGAATAGCAGCTTGAGCACTGTAAAGAGGGGCTCTTATAGTAGGTAAAAAAGGCACGTCTGTTCTAGTGTTAAGACAGAGGCTACAGGTGAGGCTGAGGGAGGCGGGAAATCGGAGGACAGGCTCTTTGTCATGCATGGGATGGTATCAAACACGTACACCGTTCCTTATTCCATTCCATGCGTTACCATGAGTCCCTCCTCCGATTCTCTACCTCCGCCAGCTTCCCCTGCTAGGCTGTGGTTGACAGGAACGTCAGCTAGCCTGTATGGATCAGTGGGCGGCTGTGTCTCAGGAGGTAGAGGCTGTATCTCAGGAGGTAGAGGCTGTGTCTCAGGAGGTAGAGGCTGTGTCTCAGGAGGTAGAGGCTGTATCTCAGGAGGTAGAGGCTGTGTCTCAGGAGGTAGAGGCTGTATCTCAGGAGGTAGAGGCTGTATCTCAGGAGGTAGAGGCTGTGTCTCCGGAGGTAGAAGCTGTGTCTCAGGAGGTAGAGGATGTGTCTCAGGAGGTAGAGGCTGTGTCTCAGGAGGTAGAGGCTGTGTCTCAGGAGGTAGAGGCTGTGTCTCAGGAGGTAGAGGCTGTATCTCAGGAGGTAGAGGCTGTGTCTCAGGAGGTAGAGGCTGTGTCTCAGGAGGTAGAGGCTGTGTCTCAGGAGGTAGAGGCTGTGTCTCAGGAGGTAGAGGCTGTATCTCAGGAGGTAGAGGCTGTGTCTCAGGAGGTAGAGGCTGTGTCTCAGGAGGTAGAGGCTGTGTCTCAGGAGGTAGAGGCTGTGTCTCAGGAGGTAGAGCCGCCGTCTAATGATCGCAAGGTTGGCAGATTGGCGGTTCGAACCCCGGCTGGCGACATGTTGAAGTGTCCTTGGGCAAGACACTGAACCCCAAATTGCTCCCAGTGAGCAGGCTGGCTGGCGCCTTGCATTGTAGCTTGCCGCCATTGGTGTGTGAATGTGTGTGTGAATGGGTGAATGAGAGGCCGTTGTAAAGCGCTTCGGATAAAGGCGCTATATAAGTCAGTCTGTTTACCAACCAGGCCTAGCTTCAGTAGCTTGTATGGGTCAGTACAAGCAGGCCTAGCTAGCTACAGTAGCCTGTATGGGTCAGTACCACCAGGCCTAGCTAGCTTCAGTAGCTTGCATCGGTCAGTACAACCAGGCCTAGCTAGCTTCAGTAGCCTGTATGGGTCAGTACAAGCAGGCCTAGCTAGCTTCAGTAGCTTGTATGGGTCAGTACCACCAGGCCTAGATTAGCCTGTATGGGTCAGTACCACCAGGCCTAGCTAGCTTCAGTAGCCTGTATGGGTCAGTACCACCAGACCTAGCTTCAGTGGGTGCGTAGCCTTGCTGAGCTGCAGTGGGTGGTCCACCACAACTAGTGAGGTTTACTAGCGAGCAGCGGGTTAGTCTACCTTCTGGTGAATAGAGAGGACAGGGTCAAGGGCTGGAGAGGATTATGAAAGTAATTGAAACAATTTAGTCCATGGCCATGAGTGTCTGTGTGTTGTGATTAAACTACACCTAGATGTACTACTACACCTAACTCCATGAAGTTAGATTATTATAGACATTATATATATATATATAATAATAACTATTATTATTATAGACATTCCACACATCGTTTTGGAAAATCCCTATCGGTTTTGGGGCTTTGAGGCCTTACCTATGAATCTATTTAGCTGATGCTTTTATCCAAAGTGACTTACATCGCAGTGAGTGCATACATACATTTGTCAGTAGCCTATATATGGTCCCAGCGGGAATCGGACCCACAACCTAAGCGTTGTTAGCACCATGCTCTAACTGAGCCACAGAGGACCATTGCATCGAGTTCCTTGCGTGGAATAACTCACACAGCCTTCACTGAAGAGATGGATTGGTAACTTCCTGTACAGACAAAGCGAAAATAATGAAAAGATACATTGGGAAAATAATTGTGTCAAAAACTGTATTAACATTGTCAACGTCATGTCCAAACCGCTTATACCCAGCACTCGAGTTGAGGGGGGATGAGGGGGGATGGCATCCCCCCTGAAATAAAAACTGTCATAATCATCTCCCTTCTAAAACTGCCATCCCCCCTTTCCATCCCTTATGTCATTTTATCAATGAACGTGGTATTACTGCTATTTCAACATTTAGTTTTGCGCATATTGAGTAAAATACTGTGGGCGAGGGAGGGGCACGCACACATGCAATGACATTTTTACCACCAAGTCACTGACGCTGAAGTCACTGACGCTGTGGGGATGCCCCCTGATTTCTTTTACAACCTGAGTACTGCTGATACTCCCTCAGTAACAAGCTAACCACTTAGAAAAGGTTGTTTAACGCGATGTGGAATGGCATGAACGGATGGACGGATGGATGGATGCATGGATGGATGGATGCATGGATGCATGGATGCATGGATGGATGGATGGATGGATGGATGGATGGCTGGCTGGATGGATGGATGGATGGATGCATGGATGGATGGATGCATGGATGCATGGATGGATGGATGGATGGATGGACGGATGGATGGATGGATGGACGGATGGATGGATGGATGGATGGATGGATGGATGGATGGATGGATGGACGGATGGATGGATGGATGGATGGACGGATGGATGGATGGATGGACGGATGGATGGATGGATGGATGGATGGATGGATGGATGCATGGATGCATGGATGGATGGATGCATGGATGGATGGATGGATGGATGGATGGACGGATGGATGGATGGATGGACGGATGGATGGATGGATGGATGGATGGATGGATGGATGGATGGATGGATGGATGGATGGATGGATGGATGCATGGATGCATGGATGGATGGATGGATGGATGGATGGATGCTGAACTACATTTCATTGTATAGTACTTGTACTCTGCGATGACAATAAAGTTGAATCTAATCTAGTGAATCTAATGAAAAGCTCTTACAGAAGGAAACATTCTCTTTACTGAATGAATTTAATACCTGGATACCAACGACTACACTTATGTAAGGTGTGTGAATGTGTGTGTGAATGTGTGTGTGAACGGGTGAATGAGAGGCCGTTGTAAAGCGCTTTGGATAAAGGCGCTATATAAGTGCAGTCCATTTACCATTTACACTGTCTCCATAGACCCTGGAAAAACCTTGTGTTTTCTGGAAGTAAGATTATGTTTTTTTCTCCAAATGTTGCTGATTCCAGGTCAGTTTGTGCATCTGCAGGCCTAGTGGTGAGTGTCAGGGGCTCGGGAGGCTAGGACTGGTCCCAGACCTGTCACTGCGGGCAGGTTTCCACCGGAGGCCTTTCTGCAGTGACGTGTGTCCCTATTAATACACGATGCGGACGGAGTCTGCTGCCTGCCACACACACACACACACACACACACAGAGACACACACACACATACACACACACACACACACACAGAGACGCACGCATGCATGCACACACACACGCACACGCACACACACAGACATACACACACACACGCACACACAGACGCACATACGCATGCATACACACACACACACACACACACACACATAGACACACAAACACACAGAGAGACACAGAGAGAGACAGAGACACACACACACACACACACACACACATAGAGAGACACACACACACACACACACACACACACACACACACACACACACACACACAGACAGGGTAACCAGAGACCCCAGCTCAGAGGCAGCTGCAGTCCAGTCCACCTCCACGCCGCGTGATGATGTCAGCGATGACCTCACTACAACCAGGAAGTAGAGTGTGGAGACACAACCGTATGTTAGGTATGCTAGGCGGCATAGCCAAACACACCCCAATACCCCACTACTCCACACCCCAATATCCCACACCCCAATACCCCACACCCCGATAGTGTGAAAACAGAAAAAGGAAGCCTTTCTTTCGTTCTTTTGTTCTTTCTTTCTTGTTCCCTCTGTCTCTACCTTTGCTCCCCTCCCTCTCTCTCTCTCCCTCTCCCTCTCCCTCTCTCTCCCTCTCCCTCTCCCTCTCCCTCTCCCTCTCCCTCTCTCTCTCCCCCCCCTCTCTCTCTCTCCCTCTCTCCTCCCCCTCTCTCTCTCTCTCACCACTGAGCATTAGAGGAGGAGAGAAAGTAACTATTTAGGATGTTTCCAGATCTTTCTCTCAGTCGTGTGTTTAGACAGTCTATCTCTGCCGCTCCTGCTAATCCCATATTTACTCCTAATCCACGCTTTGGTTCTCAGAGCGCCCTGCTGCAACCCTGCAGTCCCTGAACCTGCAGCTGATCTCACCATTAGTATTCCACTGTCATAAAGTATCTGTCAAGTTTAGGGCCCCCCCCCCCTTACCCTCCTAGCCCCCGACCCCCGCTTCACCCCCCGCCCCCTCCCTCCCCTCCTTCCCATCTCAATGTATTCCTGCGCATGTTGGACAGTGTGTGTAGAAGGACTGCTGTTTGAGGAGGAGGGGAGACCCTGTGCATTAATGTAGGGAGTCGGAAGAAGGCTTTTGATTTCCCAGGAAGTTGGGGAGGGGGGGGCATCGTCTGAATTACATGAAAAGAGGCCCGGTCAGATATGCATGAATTAATTGGCTTGAATAGGAGTGTTTAGAAACGTAATCCTCTGGATTAGCGCTCCTCTGGATTAAAGCTTCGTTTCAGGGAAAATTCTCTCTTCATTTTTCCCTCCCCTCCTCCCCCTCCTCCTTCTCCTTCTCCTTCTCCTCAGAGACGACCACCTTTAGTTCTTAGCCCGAGTACGCATTTAACAAGCTGTCAAGTGTAGGATTACTGGCAAGTGTGACATCCAGTAGATAACTTCACCGTGAAACACAGAGGACAGACGTTGCGTGTCTGATGCCGTTCGCTACATGCTAGTTTACCCCAGGATGTTGTCTGATGTTGGTTTAGCTGTTCGCTACATGCTAGTTTACCTCAGGTTGTTGGTTTAATGAATGAATGAATGAATGAATGAATGAATGGTCTTTATTGTCATTGCTATAGTACAGGTACCAAACAACGAAATTTGGGAGGGGGGGCTCCCCTGGTGCTAGGAAAGAAAAAAAAGAAAAAAAAGAAGAAGGGAAAGGAGCTGGTTTACATAAATAAAGGCTATGTACACTATCCACTATACTATACTGTACAGATAAAACGACTAGGGTTGTCATATTGCACATAGTGTTATTGCACATTCATTTAAAGTGTCGCAGTTTGCAGGCTTGAAATTTACACATTTGTGCCTCAGCACTACACCTGATTTTTCAATCCAGCAGCTGCCATCAATCCGTCCAGACTGTCCAGGGCCCAGAACCTAGGTCTTTGCTGTGTTCAGGGCCTGGATGGCCCTGGGGTAGAAGCTGAGCTTCAGTCTGTTTGTCCTTGCGGCCATGGTCCTGTACCGCCTGTTCGAGGGCAGCCGGGCAAAGTGTTCGTACACAGGGTGGGATGGGTCTCTGGAGATCTTGGAGGCCTTCCTGCCCTTAACTGTTGGCTACATGCTAGTTTACCTCAGGTTGTTGGTTTAGCTGTTCGCTACATGCTAGTTTACCTCAGGTTGTTGGTTTAGCTGTTCGCTACATGCTAGTTTACCCCAGGTTGTTTCATGTTGGTCTAACTGTTCGCTACATGCTAGTTTACCTCAGGTTGTTGGTCTAGCTGTTCGCTACATGCTAGTTTACCAAAAATTGGCCCCATCAACA